>NC_026004.2:89482369-89585512 GCF_000442705.2 Elaeis guineensis | reverse complement strand
ACATTGGTTGACCCACCCGAAGGAGTAAAACTCATACGGTGTAAGTGGGTCTCAAGAGGAAGAGGGGCACAGACGGAAAGGTGGAAACCTATAAAGCCTGTCTGGTTGCCAAGGGATATCGTCAATGTTTATGGTATAGACTATGACGAGACATTTTCTCCTGTGACAATGCTCAAATCCATTCGGATTATGCTTGCGATAGCTGCCCATCTGGACTATGAAATCTGACAGATGGATGTGAAGACAGCTTTCCTAAACGGAGAGCTGGATGAAGAGGTGTATATGATACAACCTGAAGGATTCACATCCACAGATGAGTCTAGAGGTGTGCAGGCTACAGAGGTCCATTTATAGACTTAAGTAGGCATCCCAGAGTTGGAACATATATTTTGATAGGACGATCAAGATGTATGGCTTCTTGATGTGCAAATCTTAAAATTTATAAATAAAATTGCAAGCGCACAGTATGCAGAGTAGCACGACCAGCGAGTACGGGTCGATCCCACAGAGACTTGGTTTAAAAATAATTTTCAAATCTATGCTCAAGCGAGCTTTAACGAAAATCGAAAATCGAAAGTTGTTTGCTAAAGACAATAAGACTAAGGATCTAGGATTTTTGAATCCACTAGATCTAGATTAGGGAATTCTACCTAAAATTTTTCTTATTGATCCTAACGACTACTCCTCTTATCTTTCCCAAGCATAGATTATGAAGGGACTAAGGCCCAACGATAACCCATCAAGATTCTTTACAGGGGAGTAGTAACTAGGATCCCTTAGGGTTTTCTCCTCCTATGCACTGAATCAAGCATGAACTATGAAGGGACTCTGACCCAACTGTAGTTCATCAAAAATTCTTAGCAAAAGAGGAAGAAAAAGAAACCCTAAGAAAAAGAAAGAACCCTATGTAAAACCCCTACTCATGATCTAGCTTCATCGCAAACCCTAGAAAGGATGCTTAGCTAGACATGATCTAAATCTACTTGCAAAATTTAAATGCAGAAAAATAAACTACCCTAATTTCATAAATTAAACTATCCTAATTGCATAAATTTAAACTGCATAATTTAAACTAACCTAATTGCATAAAATTAAATTGCATAAATTAAACTATCCTAATTGCAAGAAAATAAATTGCATAATGTAAAGAGATAAAATTGCATAAAAATAAGATTTTATATAAAAAAAAATTTATTACAAAAACCTCAAAGCTCGAGGCTTGAGAAGAAAGCTAAAAACCTCACCATCTAGGGTTACAAGCTTGATCGGAAGGCTCCCCCTCTTTAAAACAAGGGCCTTTGGGGGCTTTTTATAGGTATTTGGGGGTTATAAGGTTTTCAAAACTTTAGATGTGGGACTAAGAGGTTTTAGAGGGCTGTTAGGGGGGTTTAGGGGCTCAAATCTCGCTCAAAAAAGCACTTAAATCCATCAAGAAATCCTAGAAATTATTTCAGCCATCCGATCTTCATTTAAAGGACCCAATTCATCTAATAAATCAAGTCGGAAGCGATTCTGGGCCGTCGGATCATGATCTGGGTGAAGCACTGCCGTTGGATCGTGCTGCAGAGATGGGATCAGGTCGGATGCATCGCGGACCGTCCGATCAAGGCGCTGGAAGATTTCGTCCGTTGGATCGCGTTGCAGAAGGATCCCATGTTGTCCTAGTGTTTATTGATTCTTGCAATTGCCTTAATTACGGTTGGATCTTGACCGACTGCGATGGTGGCCGTCCGATGGCGTAAAAATGTGGAGCGTTGGATCTTGTTCAGAAAAGATCGGACCATCGAGTGATGTGAAGTTATCAGGTTGCCCTTCGGACCTTCTTCTCTCTCCTCATGAGCCTTGGACCGCGCGCGTGGATCGGGCTCGCGATGCGTTGCGGTGAGCCGAGACTCGTTGATTGGCTGGTTTATGGTGCGCCGATGGGTCCATGGTCCAGACGTCTATTACTGTGGACCAGACGGCTAACCAAATCACCAAATCAGTTGATTTTTTATCAATTTTGACCTGATTTGACTCGGATTTGACCCAATTGAGTCTTCTTTCTTCATTCTTCAATTCCTGGGTCAATTTAACTCCGTTTTGCGTAAAATTTACGCCATTGGAATCCTCTTTCCTTGTTCTTTCTATTGATGACATCTTCTTCTGTAAAATATAATAACAAGTATCAATTTCCTAATAAAGTTAGATAATTTAGATATTAATTAATACTTTTTATGTCAATTTGTGACATAAATCACACCCCCCAACTTAATCATTGCTAGTCCCTTAGTAATGTACCAAAATAAGATCATATTCCAAAAAGATCCTTCCTTTACAAATTAATTTAAGATCGAAATTCAAGAAGTTTTCTAGTATTACTAAGTAATGAGCTTCGAATTAGAATCGATAGTCAGTCTACTTAGGAGCTTTCTTAGAGTACACTTAAAGTTTTATAGCACTTGTGTGAGTGATAACTAACTTAGTATTTCAGTATTAACTTGTACAGGCCAATTGTATCATTTTTCATAATTTAGTTCGATTAATTTTCTATACACCCCAGATTAAACAAAGAACTAAGGTAGCTTTCACACTATTTTTTTTTTTTTTTTTTTTTTTTGCTGAGCATCCTGGCCTTCCCACCATCGTTTGATGCGAATCTCAACACTTGACTTAGGTGAAGAGACCCGGTTACTAGGCTTAGGGCAATCCACATTTACTCTGTGTTTTGTATTTTATTTCAGGCAGGTAGCTCTTTCCTTAAATTCAAATTTCTTCAATTGGGATGTAGAAAAAATTATCTAATTTAAATAATACTCAAATCCTTAATTGACCTTACAATTAACACCTACTTTACCTTGTTAGTGTGCATGTGCAATTGGAAGTGCTAATAGTCTTTAAATGACCTATGCCACCAAGAGTCTAACTAGCTAATCTTCTCCGTGACTCACTACATTTATTAGCAAATACTTTCTAACTTACACTTATTTTTTTTCTAGATTAATTTATTTCAAAAATTTTTTTTTTTAATATATTAAATGCAAGAAATAACTCATAGTGGAAGGAAAAGGAAATGATAACACCTGATTTTGTTCAAGCTCTAATTTGCGCCGTTGGAATCCTCTTTCCTTGTTCTTTCTATTGATGACCTCTTCTTCTGTAAAATATAATAACAAGTATCAATTTTCTAATAAAGTTAGATAATTTAGATATTAATTGATACTTTTTATGTCAATTTGTGACATAAATCACACCCCCCAACTTAACCGACATTATCCCCAATGGAGTTTATCTAATTTATTTGTCTGAAAACAAAAAAAGTATTAGAAATTAAATAAGCTGGGTTGCCTCCCAGAAGCGCTAAGTTTTATGTCTTCAGCCAGACCAAACCTCGAAGTAATTTAATCAGAATAAGTTGGTTCATAAAGAACCATGGCATCTTCAACAGTCTCGATAGGTAATTCCAAGAATGGTTTTAATCGTTGACCATTAACTTTAAAGATAACACCATTACTTGAGTTTTCTATCTCAACAGCTCCGTGTGAAAAGACTTTCTTTACTAAAAATGGTCCTGTCCATCTAGACCTAAGCTTTTCTGGAAACAGATGTAATCTAGAGTTATATAAGAGCACCTTTTGTCCGATATTGAAAGTTTTTCTCATAATTGATTGATCATGAAATGCTTTGGTTCGTTCCTTGTATATCCTTGCATTTTTATAGGCTTCATTTCTAAGTTCTTCTAATTCATTCAACTGAAGCTTCCTATGGTTTCCAGCGTCGTTCAAATTTGTATTTAGTTGTTTGATGGCCCACATGGCTTTGTGTTCTATCTCAATAGGCAAGTGACATGGTTTACCAAACACAATCCTATAAGGAGACATTCCTAGATTGGTCTTGAAAGCGGTTCGGTATGCCCAAAGTGTATCAATTAATTTCAAAGACCAATCCTTTCTATTGGCACTAACAGTTTTTTCTAGGATCTATTTGATTTGTCGGTTTGACACTTCAACTTGCCCACTAGTTTGAGGATGATATGGTGTGGCCAATTTGTGGGTGACATTATACTTTTTCATCAATGTTGCAAAAGGTCGGTTACAAAAATGGATTCCCCGATCACTAATGATTGCCCTAGGAATATCGAAACGGGAGAGAATATTTTCTTTAAGAAACTTAATGACCATTTTGCTATCGGGTGTTTTACATGCAATTGCTTCTACCCATTTTGAAACATAATCAACTGCTACTAGAATATATTCATTTCCAAAAAAATTTGAAAATGGTCCCATGAAATCGATCCCCCAAACATCAAAAACTTCAACTATCAAGATTGGGTTGAGTGGCATCATGTGTCGCTTGGTGATTCGACCCATTTTCTGACATTGAGCATAACTTTTACAATATTCATGAGCATCCTTAAACAAATTGGGCCAATAAAAACCACATTGGAGAACCTTAGCAGCAGTTTTCTTAGACGCGAAGTGACCCCCACATGCTTGATCATGACAAAAAGATAAAATATTCATGACTTCGTTATCTGGGATACACCTTCTAATAATTTGATCAGGACATTATTTAAAAAGATAAGGATCATCCCAAATGAAATACTTCACTTGGGCAAAGAATTTATATTTATCCTGCTTAGTCCAATGAGAAGGTATCTTACCTATGGCTAAATAATTTACAATATCAGCAAACCAAGGTTCAGTAGACACAGACATGAGTTGCTCATCTGGGAAAGATTCATTGATGGGTGGTTCACTAGATGGTGCGACTGGAATTCAGGACAAATGATCTGCTACAACGTTCTTAGTGCCTTTCTTGTCCCTAATTTCTAGGTCAAATTCTTGAAGGAGCAAAATTCATCTGATTAAGCGTACCTTGGCATCCTTCTTTGCTAGGAGATGTCTAATGGCTGAGTGATCGGTGTAAACAATGGTGTGGGTTCCAACCAAATAAGATCTAAATTTCTCTAAAGCAAAGACAACGGCAAGGAACTCCTTCTCAGTTGTGGTGTAGCTAAGCTGCGCATCATTTAAGGTTTTACTTGCATAATATATCACTCTAGGCAGCTTATTTATCCGTTGACCTAAGATTGCGCCCACAACATGATCGGACGCATCACACATTAATTCAAATGGTTCAGACCAGACAGGAGGATGAATGATTGGAGCTGATACAAGTGCTTTTTTTAGAAATTCAAAAGATTCCAAGCACTCATGAGTAAATTCAAATTTGGTATCCTTTGCCAAAAGATTAGTAGTGGACGTGCTACTTTGCTAAAGTTGGCAATAAACCTTCTATAGAATCCAGCATGACCTAAAAATGAACGTATTTCTTTCACAGATTTAGGTGGTGGAAGACTTGTAATTAGATCTATTTTGGCCTTGTCTACTTCAATCCCCTTTTTAGAAATGACATGGCCAAGAACTATTCCCTGTTTGATCATAAATTGATATTTTTCCCAGTTGAGAACTAAGTGCTTCTCCTTACATCGTTCTAGAACTAATTGCAGGTGATTCAGACACTCGGAGAAGGTTAGGCCAAAAACAGAAAAGTCATCCATAAAAATTTCTAGAAATCGTTCTATCATATTTGAAAACATGCTGATCATGCATCTCTGGAAGGTTGCCAGTGCATTACATAGTCCAAAGGGCATTCGTCTATAGGCAAAAGTATCAAATGGACAGGTGAATGTAGTCTTTTCTTGATCTTCAGCGGCTATGGGGATCTGGTTGTAACCGGAGTATCCATCAAAAAAATAGTAAAACTCTTGTCCGGCTAGTCTTTCCAACATTTGATCAATAAATGGCAAAGAAAAGTGATCTTTCCTTGTCGCAGCATTCAACTTTCTATAGTCTATACAGACCCTCCATCCTGTTTGGGTCTTAGTTGGGATAAGTTCGTTTGCATCATTTTGGACCACTGTTACCCCAGATTTCTTGGGTACTACTTGAACTGGGCTTACCCAAGAGCTATCAGAAATAAGATAAATTATTCCACTATCTAGGAGTTTCAGAATCTCCTTTTTAACTACATCCTTCATAGCTGGATTAAGCCTTCTTTGGGCTTCTCTTGTTGGTTTAGCCTCTTCCTCTAAGTATATTCTATGTTGAACTATAGAAGGGCTTATTCCTTTGATATCTGCTATGGTCCAACCTATTGCTTCTTGATTTGCTTTTAGAACTGACACTAACTCCTCCTCTTGCTTGGGATCTAGGTCTGATGCAATAATTATAGGCAAAATTTCTTTGGGTCCTAGATATGCATACTTGAGATGTTCTGGGAGGGGTTTCAGTTCTAAAATGGGTGCTTCCTCTATCGATGGTTTAGGTGATGATTTCACCATCTCAATGATTGGTTCAGTAGGAAGTGTCGATTCCTGATTAATCTGATTTTCTTTAAGTATTTCATTGACATCCTCAGACTCATGGATTAACCAGGGGTTAGACTCTAGGTCGACTTCATCATCACTAATGTCAATGGATTCATAAATACCATCTTGGACTACATTGACATCAGCATGAGAAGAGGATTCCTGTTCTAAGTTAAAAACATTAAGCTCAATGGTCATATTCCCAAAGGATAACTTCATTAGACCATTTCGACAATTGATTTCAGCATTGGCCGTAGCTAAGAATGGTCTTCCTAAAATGACAGGTATATGTCCTTTAGGATTGGCAACTGGCTCAGTCTCTAAAATAATAAAATCTACAGGAAAAATGAAATTTTCAACCTTTATCAGAACATCCTCGACCATTCCCTTAGGGATCCTGAGAGATCTATCGGCTAACTGTAATATGATCCCAGTAGGTTGAAGTTTTTCTAATCCTAGTTGCTCATACACCGAATATGGAAGGATATTCACACTAGCTCCTAGATCTAGCAAGGCCTTTTTTATATTGGTTTCTCCAATAACATAAGAAATTGTTGGAGCTCCAGGGTCCTTATATTTAATTGGCACATGGCTAGATAGGTATGAACTGACACTTGCAGCCAAAAATGCTTTCTTTGGTACATTAGTGGTCCTTTTCCTAGTGCAAAGATCTTTTAAAAATTTGGCATAAGTTGGAACCTGATGGATTATATCTAAAAGAGGAATATTAACTTGGACTTGTTTAAATACCTCTAAAATTTTATCTAAATGTTCAAATTTATTGGATTTCAGTCTGTTTGGAAAAGGAGCTCTAGAACATTTAAGTACTGGACTAGGTGAATTTTCAGTTTCTGGTGCTTGAGGTTGAAAGGTAGTAGTTTTAGAAGGTGACTCGATAGATGAGTCCTCTATATCATCAAGTGCAACTACCTTATTGTCTATTTGTTTTCTCGATCTTAAGGTATGAATGGCATTTACACCATTAACTTGGTTTCCTTGTTGGGGTCGTGGACCATTTTGGTTCCTAGGATTTGGCTCAGGTTGGTTAGGTAACCTACCATGTTCTCGTTCACTAATGGTCGAAGCCAGCTGACTTACTTGTATTTCTAGACGGGGTATAGCTTGGGTGTTATTATTTATGAATTGACCCGTGGTTTGCATAAAGCTGGTATGTGTCTTCATCATGGCTTCTAGGCTTTTCTCTAAAGAGGTAATTTTCTTGTCATTATCATGGAAGCCTGGCGGGTTGTTCATCACTGGGTTGGACCTTAGATTTTGCTGATTGAAATTTGGATTGCCTACATTAGGATTCTGGGACATGAGAAATTCAGATGATTCCTCCAACCTGGGTTATATGTGGGTACATAAGGATTGTTCAATGGTCCTTGATAGGTGGCATTCACCTGTGCACACTCATTCGAGTAGGAACATTCTTCTAAGACATGGTCTGGTGCATTGCACCCTTTACACATGGGTGCAGATATTTGATTTACATTGGCTGGTCTCCGTAATTCTAAGGCTTCCAATCTACGTGTTAAGGTTGCAATCTTGGCCTCTGATGCTAGGGTTGGTTGAATTTGATGCATTCCTTCTCTTCAAGGTATAGCTTTATCAGGTTCCCTAGTTGTTTCCCACTGTAAATTTTTCTCGGCTAGGTCTTCTAAGAATTGCCAAGCTTCAATAGTTTCTTTGTCCATAAATTGGCCTTGGCACATGGACTCTAGCATGGTTCTTGAGTTTGAATATAACCCCTCATAGATGATCTGGCATAGTCTCCAAGTTTCTATTCCATGGTGTGGGCATTGGGTCAAAAGATTCTTGAAACGATCAAAGTACTTTCAAAATGATTCACCAGCTAGTTGGTAAAATTGATTTATTTCATTCCTAATCCTAGCTGTTTTATGATGGGGGAAATACTTTTTCAAAAATATTCTCACAAAGCCCTCCCAGGTAGTGACAGAATGGTTTGGTAGACTATAAAGCCACTTCTTAGCATTATCCTTAAGGACAAAGTTGATTAATCTAAGTTTGACCTCATCCTCTGTTAATTGCAGTTTCATGGTTGCACATACCTCCTCAAATTCTCTAATAAATATATAAGCATCCTCTAATCCTGTGAATTTTGGAAGCATATTTATGATTTGAGGTTTGATTTCAAAATTGTTAGCTGTAGGTTGTGGCAACCTGATACAAGATGGTTGGATGGAGCCAACTGGATAACACAAATCCTTAAGGGTCATGGGTTGGATTGGTTCAGCCATTGAAACAACAGGAATTGACTCAATTCTAACTAGACGACCCGACACTCTTCTCCACACACGAGGTGTACGGTTCTCGATGTTTATACAATTTTTTTTTTTATAAAAATTTTTATGTATAAGAAAAAGAAAGAAAAGAGAAAAAGTTCTAAAGAAAAGATCCTAAGGAGTCCTAAATCTAAAGAAAAGTAACCAAATTAATTTAAATTTTAATAATTTTTTTTTATTTTTCAAACAAGTGAAACAATAAATTAAACTCAATCTATCTTAGGGTTAACCTAAATCTAGACAGCTCCTAACTGTTTCAAGATGACCCTTCAAGCCTTCCAAGTGGAGATTGATCAACTAGTTAGCCAGGTAAGTATAAGAGGTGGGAGGTTCACTCATCGTTGCCTTTCTAGACACCAAACGAGTTGGCTAGGCCAGCAACTGAACCAATTTAACAAACCACCCTTAGGAACTTGCCTAGACACCAACTAATCAAACAACTCAAACTTGGTAGAACTCTTAGGGTTCCTTGTCCTATTGAGCTCGAATTCCTTAAGGTTGACGTCTAATTGATTTTAAGATTAAAGGTCTAGGTAATGCAATATGATGGAGATGGTTTTTGGGCTAAGAAAGGGTAATGAAATCCCCACCTTATCTTGTTAATGGGTTGATGCCCTTAAATTAATTATGAAAATACAAATGCAAATAAACAAGATGACCAAGAATGTAAAAGATTTTAATTTAGAATTTTTTTTTTATTTTGATATTTTACTTCACGATTATGAAATATCTTTTATTTTGTTTTTTTTTTTTTGTGATTAAGTAAATTCAAATGATTAGGTCTAAAAGGAAAAGTAATTAACTAAAAATAATAAAAGAGAAATTAGAAGCATACCTGAGTTTTCCAGCAATCACCAACTAAATCTAGAAACCTAAAGGAAAAAGAAAGAGAGTTATAAAGTATGAAGAACAAATATTTGAAAATAATTTAAAATGCCAAATCTCCGGCAACGGCACCAAAAACTTGATGTGCAAATCTTAAAATTTGTAAATAAAACTGCAAGCGCACAGTGTGCAGAGTAGCACGACCAGCGAGTACGGGTCGATCCCACAGAGACTTGGTTTAAAAATGATTTTCAAATCTATGCTCAAGCGAGCTTTAACGAAAATTGAAAATCGAAAATTGTTTGCTAAAGACAATAAGACTAAGGATCTAGGATTTTTGAATCCACTAGATCTAGATTAGGAAATTCTACCTAGAATTTTTCTTATTGATCCTAACGACTACTCCTCTTGTCTTTCCCAAGCATAGATTATGAAGGGACTAAGGCCCAACGATAACCCATCAAGATTCTTTATAAGGGAGTAGTAACTAGGATCCCTTAGGGTTTTCTCCTCCTATGCACTGAATCAAGCATTAACTATGAAGGGACTCTGACCCAACTGTAGTTCATCAAAAATTTTTGGCAAAAGAGGAAGAAAAAGAAATCCTAAGAAAAAGAAAGAACCCTATGTAAAACCCCTACTCATGATCTAGCTTCATCGCAAACCCTAGAAGGGATGCTTAGCTAGACATGATCTAAATCTACTTACAAAATTTAAATGCAGAAAAATAAACTACCCTAATTTCATAAATTAAACTATCCTAATTGCATAAATTTAAATTGCATAATTTAAACTAACCTAATTGCATAAAATTAAATTGCATAAATTAAACTATCCTAATTGCAAGAAAAATAAATTGCATAATGTAAAGAGATAAAATTGCATAAAAATAAGATTTTATATAAAAAAAAATTTATTACAAAAACTTTAAAGCTCGAGGCTTGAGAAGAAAGCTAAAAACTCCACTATCTAGGGTTACAAGCTTGATCGGAAGGCTCCCCCTCTTTAAAACAAGGGCCTTTGGGGGCTTTTTATAGGTATTTGGGGGTTATAAGATTTTCAAAATTTTAGATGTGGGACTAAGAGGTTTTAGAGGGTTGTTAGGAGGGTTTAGGGGCTCAAATCTCGCTCAAAAAGCACTTAAATCCATCAAGAAATCCTAAAAATTGTTTCAGCCGTCCGATCTTCATCTAAAGGACCCAATTCATCTAATAAATCAAGCCGGAAGCGATTCTGGGCCGTCGGATCACGATCTGGGTGAAGCGCTGCCGTTGGATCGCGCTGCAGAGATGGGATCAGGTCGGATGCATCGCAGACCGTCCGATCAAGGCGCTGGAAGATTTCGTCCGTTGGATCGCGCTGTAGAAGGATCCCGTGTTGTCCTAGTGTTTATTGATTCTTGCAATTGCCTTGATTACGGTTGGATCTTGACCGGCTGCGATGGTGGCCGTCCGATGGCGCAAAAATGTGGAGCGTTGGATCTTGATCAGAGAAGATCGGACCATCGAGTGATGTGAAGTTACCAGGTTACCCTTCGGACCTTCTTCTCTCTCCTCATGAGCCCTGGACCGTGCGCGTGGATCGGGCTCGCGATGCGTTACGGTGAGCCGAGACTCACTGATTGGCTGGTTTATGGTGCATCGATAGGTCCATGGTCCAGGCGCCTGTTGCTGTGGACCAGGCGGCTAACCAGATCACCAAATCAGTTGATTTTTGATCAATTTTGACCTGATTTGACTCGGGTTTGACCCAATTGAGTCTTCTTTCTTCATTCTTCAATTTCTGGGCCAATTTAACTCCGTTTTGCATAAAATTTATACCGTTGGAATTCTCTTTCCTTGTTCTTTCTATTGATGACCTCTTCTTTTGCAAAATATAATAACAAATATCAATTTTTTAATAAAGTTAGATAATTTAGATATTAATTGATACTTTTTATGTCAATTTGTGACATAAATCACTCAGCTAGAGGAATTTGTCTCAAGTGAGAGGGCAAATCAAGTATGCAAGCTAAAGAGATCCATCTATGGATTAAAGTAGGCTTCGAGCTAGAATATCTGATTTGATATGACAATCAAAGAGTTTGACTTTATCAAAAATAAGGATGAACCATGTGTGTATAAAAAGACAAGTGGGAGTGCTATTATCTTCTTGGTTCTGTATGTCGATGATATATATTACTTATTAGGAATGATATCCCAATGATGTAATCGGTCAAGACTTGGGTATCGAATAAGGTTTTAATGAAAGATTTGGGTGAAGCATCCTATATACTGGGTATAAAGATCTATAGAGATAGATCTAAAAGGATGTTAGGCTTATCCCAGTCACGGTACATAGATCTCATATTAAAGAGGTTTAATATGGAGGCTAGTAAGAGAGGTTACTTGCCTGCAAGTTATGATATACGTCTCTCCAAGAAAATGTACCTAAGACATTAGAGGAGAGAAAGAGGATAAATGAAATCCCTTATGCTTTGGCTATGGGATTAATTATGTATGCCATGCTATATACCAGGCCTGATGTAGCTTATGCTTTGGGCATAACTATCAGATTTCAAGCTAATCCAAGGGAGGATCATTGGAAAGCAGATGATAGCAAGTCGATATCAGGGTATGCGTTTACCATAAATGATGGGACAGTGAGTTGGAAGAGTTTCAAGCAGCAGATAGTATCTGGCTCAATTACTAAGGTAGAGTACATCGCTGCTAGTGAAGTAATTAAGGAAGCTGTCTGGATGAAAAAATTCATCATGGATTTAGGAGTCATTCCTAAGAATGAAGGACCAGTGTCACTCTATCATGATAGCACTGGGGTCATTATTCAAGCAAAGGAACCTAGGTCTCATTACAGATCCAAGTATATCCTCAGACACTTCCATCTCATTAGAGACAAGATATTGTCCTTGAATGAGTAGACAGAAAGAACAATATAACAGACCCATTCACTAAGGCCATACCATAGTAGCTATATGATCGCCATCTTGATTGTATGAGATACAAAGGCGATTGGCTTTAGTGTAAGTAAGAGATTGAAAGAAGAGTGTCCTATAAACCAATCGCAAGTGTGTTGTGATGAAACTTTTCTTTATAATTTTTTAACTCACGAAATTATATTTATTATTTGAGATATTGATTCATCATATTAGCTACATCTTATTATGTCTAAGATTATGATGAACCCCAAAGATTAAGGCAATGATTTTAGGAGACATGAATGGATCATGCTAGTGAGACCTAAAATCTTAAAATCCTAATCTTAAATATTTCTGATCGTAGGAGCATTGAGTCAGGGATCAATGATCCGGATAGACTGGCATATCCTATGTATGCTCGATAGAGAGGGTGGCAGATCTCACTAGCCACTTGTGTGGGACACTAATACAAGAATGTGAGTGCTCATTTAAAAAATGAGTTCACTGAATTGACTCGATGAAAGAGAACATCTTATGGAATCCTTACTTGCATGTCAAAGATGATTCTCTAAGTGAGAGTTGTGCAAGTGATCTTTAGACCTGAGACCACCATAGAATCTTGTGCACATAAATTCATATTTTGATTCATACCTAGGTATGACATTAAGACATATACGGGGTGTTCTAGATATGGTGGAGTGCATATGGAGGTTGTGAGTAGGTCAACATAGAATCGATCATTTCTAGTAAGAAGAGATCGCATCCTATGTATTCTCAATCCTAGATGATTTGGAAAAAGTCTTTTGACCAAAAGCAGAAAGGAGATTAGAAAGAGTTTTTAATACTTCTTCATTGGAGTCATCATTGGTTAATTGAGAATCTATATGAATATATGTTTGAGTTTGACATGATTCCATACTCATGAACATATTCAAGGTGCAGGGATAATCCAAGGATTGAATTGTATAGTAACTTACCACTGAAGGATATATTTGATATTTTCATCAAAATTCTACATCTTCTGAATAGTCATGATACATTACTAGACGTCAATCTTGACTTGTAGATTTTTGATCGAATTAAAGAGTTTAATTCGATCACCAATTAGAAAGGATTATAATTGTTCAACTCGGATTAGCTTGATTGAACCTAAATTGATTAGATCGAAATCTAATCAAATTTGGTCAACTTACATCCAGACCTACTACTAGCTAGATATGAAATCCAATGGATTACACACATATAAAAATTGGCTAAGGACCCTTTTGAAAAAGGTTGATTGAAATTTTGGATTCAATCAGGGCTCCGGTAAGCATGCTAGCATGTGTGGAACCCTTGCTCCTTTGAAGGTCAATTTGGTCTCATCCCTTGCTAATTAGCTAGCCCAATTTAGTGAGTATTTGGGTCAGGTCATGCCACCTAGAAAAAGCCTAAATTGGGATGCCACATCCCATTTTAATACTAATTATGAAGAGTCCAAGTTGTGAAGGACTCTTAGCGCAAAATAGGTTCTGCGTACAAGTGTTGGCATGGGTAGAAGAAAAGAGTCCTTTTGGCATGAGATTAAGATGTGTGTGGTAGCCCATATCACCCTCCATCCTCTGGTGCATATCTCAAAGCATGAGATGTATTTTTTTTGGAATTTTTGCGGTGGAGAAAAATTAGAAAAAACAAAGAAGTCTCGCGCACGTGTAGAAGTGTCGCGTCTCTCTAAGATTTTGAGAGCTCTTCTCTTTATCAAGTGCTTTCAAAATAGAATAATTTTTGGTTATAATATTTTGTATTTGACAAGCTATTTTTGATAATTCTTTTGAAATTTTTCCAAACTTATCTGGATGCCAAATGGATGCCATAATTTTTTCCTCACGCCTGCACATGCGGTGATCAGACTTCGCATGAAGGGATGTGAGAACACATCCATTTGTGGAAATTTTTATCCACTCATTATATGTTATGGAATCATATTGAATCCTCTATCCATGTAGATTTTTGAGAGTTTTTCTAATTTGAGAAGGGGTGTAAAAATATCCCTTCTTTGGTCACACGCATAGAGTAGGGTGCTGATCGATGTATTATTGATAAGAGTCCTTCTATTTAAAGGAACTTTTATCTCTGATAATTAGATCAGATAGGCCTCTTGGATGAGGTGCATCCCTCTCTTTTGGCATTCCTCTAGTGGCTATAAATTGGTCAGGACACTGGATGTCCGAGGTAATTCAGAAAAAGTTTTCAATTTGGTCTCCATTGCTCTCCTTTCTTTCTTACAACCTATCTTAGTTTTAGGACAAGGCTTTGGAATTTAAGATAAAGCCTTATCTGGTCCTAACAAGGGTTGTGAGGGTCCTAAAGAAGGAGGATTAAAAGTTCAGATTGTTGTCAACTTGATCTTATAATGGCTTACAAGAATATCAAGCAAGTGGATACAAGTCGATAGATTATAGGTGGAAGGAAAAAAGAATTCCTTCATCTGCTTAGGTGGTTCAGCCATTTGATTATCGGGTTTAACATAGATCAGCTATTTAATTTCAGGATTTGGTTCAACTAGGTCAGAAGGAGATCTCCTACCATGCATGTAACAGTACAAATCCTAATATGTGTGTTCAAATTTTTTTAATATTATTTATTTATTTATTTATTTTTAATCATAAATGAGTTAGCAAACAATTAAACCTAAATACCTACAGATTTCTTAGACCTAACAGTTTGATGTAGAGTGGCTCGACCTAAATGTAAGTTGGATCTGTTCTCACATCTTTCAACTAGCCAGGTAAGAGGTGTGGTCATGGGAGTCTCCCCTTTGCTCGCCTTAAACCCCAATTAGATTGGTCAGGTAAGCTAAAAGAACCAATTAAATAATCATGAGTCTACTTAGACTTAACTTTTTTAATCTCTTGCCTGAGACATTAGTTTTGGGGGTGAGTCCAAACTTACTTTGCATTTGACTTCACCACAATACTCGAACCGAACTCAATTGATCCTAGGAGTCAACGTCTATTGAATTTTAATTAGGCTTAGGTTAATGTAGAATGTTGGTTGGTTGTTTTTGAGCTAAGAAAGGATGATAAAATCTTCACCTTATCTTGTTAATAGGTGTTGCTCTCAAGTTGATTTAAGATGAATATGCACAACTACTTTCAAACAAGGGATTCTATGTAATTAAATTAGATGCATGAAACTAATTAAACTTGAAAGACTTACCTTGTCTCCAGCAAGCATCAAAAAATAAATTAATTTAAATGATGGATGCTCTAAGCAATTAGGGTTTCTATTTTTGTCATGCAGTTTTTATTAGGTTATGTGGGTGACTTTTAAGTTAATTTGAAAAAAAATAAGTACTACTAAAAAAATAATAAAAAATTAGGATTAGGATTGATCTCACCAATTTGAAGCTTTTTATTTTCCTCTCTTTTTTTTTCTATAAGAAAAAAAAATAAAAAAAATTAGTAAGCTATATTTACAAAAAAAAATCAAAAATCTTAGTGTTCGTGCCTTCCTTGACAACAACATTAAAAATTGATAATATCGTGATGTTGTCATTAGGATACCATAATTATCAAATTAATTCTGACTTTAAAAAAATAAAAAAATATATAAAAAATAGTGAGTCAGGTCGAATCCACAGAGAAAGTAGTATTTTGATTTGATAACTTTGATTTTTATAAAGAAAAAAAATTTGAAAAAATAATTTAAATTAAAAATTTAAAATTTAAAATATAAAAAATAAATTTGATACTAAGATCTACTATCTAGATTTTAACTTTCACTTACAATAAAAATAAAAGATAGAAATTTAAAGTGTAATAAAATTGATACTAAGATCTACTAATTAGATCTTAGCATCTACTAACAATAAAAATAAATAAAAAAAATTAAAATGTATAAAAATAAATTGATACTAAAATATACTAACTAGATCTTAACATTTATTTGTAATAAAAATAAATAAAAAAAATTTAAAATATAAAAAAATAAATTTTATATTAATTAAAACTAAAATTTAATTATAAAAAATTTAAAAAATAATAAAATAAAATAAAATTGAAATAAAGATCTGAAGTTGATCGGTGTAGCCTCGTCGGAAAGATAGTTGATGACCTCTCCTTCTTTCAAACTCTTTGAAGAAAAGTAGGCTTCTCTCCTTCTCTTTGGATCTCTATAATTTTTTTATTTTTTATTTTTTTATCAATTTTTTATTTTATTTTAACTACTTTCTACCATTTTTTCTCTTGTACCATGTCTCTCTTTTTATAGATGAATTTTTTTCGAGTTTTGATAGTAAACGGAGTCCCAAAACCCCTAAAAAATGTGTCAAACCCATGTCCCTACATTCTGGCAGTCAAATCTTGATTGGGCACTCCAAATCTCACCAAAAATCACCGCACAGGCCTTATCAAAGTCAGCATCACTGTCAACCATCCGATCTTGCTTCAGATTGATTCTGGACCATCGATCAGCATAAATTAGTTTAGTTCTCAATCGGATCGAACATAGACCGGCAATGAGCACGGGCCGTTTGGATCACGCACAGGATCGCTTGGAGCCATTGGATCACGTAAAGAATGTGGGCCACCATCGCTGGATATGGGTTGGAGAGCTGTTGGCCATCTGATCATGTGTTTAGCATGATCTTAGCCATTAATCAGTGCACAAGAGCCAGACCGTCCTATGGACTGTGACTATGGACCGAACAAATTTCTATGGACCGTGTGGCTTACTCTATGGATCGAGAGGTCGGTCTACCATACATCGGGTGCCAATTTGGGTTTAATTATATTGGGTTTGAGCCAATTTGAATTGATTTTGAGCCCAATTTGAGCCCATTTTCAGTTTACCTTTAAGTCTTGATTCTGAATCCATTTTAAGTCCGATTTGCTCTAAATTTTTTTCATTTTAACCTGCAAACGGGGACTCTTTTTATTGATAATCATATTTTCTATAAAATATAAATAAAAACATCAATTCTAGAAATAAATATAAATTATTGTATGAATTAATACTTTTATTGATATATTTTCAATACTCATCAGGGGCTAAGATCCAACAATTGGTATCAAAACTGGATGGTACGAGAGTGCATATTACAGCAGTGGTGATCAAGATTGATGATGGAGAAGATAGGCATAACCAAGATGGCGATCAATCATGAAGGGTTGATCGATGCTTTCTTATGCAAAGAGGAGCTGTCTAAATAGAGGATGCTAGTGAAAGCCCACTATGATCAGACACGAGATGAAAGACTCGAGAGGATGATGAGTGATGTTGCCAGATGGCTACCCCGAGCAAGTCTCAGATTAGAGGATATGACAGAGATGCGATTGAGTGGCCTGGCTCACTCCCATGTTTGCCCATCCATGAATAGCAGGTCCTTGCCCCAGGGCATGAGGGCGAGAAGATCTAAAAGTTCTCAAGATTAGATGGAGACCGAATATCGAGTTGAGGTAGAGATTGTTGAAAAAAAATCTCGAATACGACCCACAAGAGTGAAAATCCAGATGCAGAGAAGTCCTGCTCGAAGAGCACATCTCAAGGAGCCCAGAGACATAAAGTAGTGGGGCATACAGCACGTGGAGCAGTGGGGCCCGTAGTGCATAGTTCCAAAGGCCAACATGGGGCCAAGGCCCACGAGCATGGCCCAGCAGCATGCGGGCTTGGTCCAGGCATGCGGGCACACCGGCCAGCCTAGGTGTGCATGGCCACGAACGTTAGTGCGGCCCAGGCCTAGGTGGGCATGCGTAGGCACGGCCCGTGCGACCTCACATGGTCCACGCATGGTGCATGGACCGACAGCATTTCTTTACACGTTTTGCATGGTTCACCATGGATCAAAGGGTGTTTCTCTGTGGTTTCTCATCGTCCATGCGGTCTACAGCATGCGAGAGTGCACGATTGCATGATCAGATGGCCCAAGGGGTATTACAATCTTGATCGAATGGCTTGGAAGTGAGATTAGGCATTATCTGAAGCCGTTTCATGCGATCTAATGAGCAGAAAGCATCGCAACACTGATCGGACGGTCCAGACGCATGTGGAGTTCGATCAGGAGTTTTTTTTTTGTGCAGGAGTGGGTTTTGGGCCTATAAACAGTCATATGGGCAACAGACCCGAGTAGAAGTCGAGAGGAGGCCTTGGCAGCCATTGAAAGAAGTTCAACGAACATCAAGAGTGAGTAGCTGATAGAGCAGACACAGGTAGAGCCAGTAGAGGATCAGGCAGAACAGCTGCAGAGGCATGATGTAGCGGTTTGCTCCACAAAAAGCATCCCGAGGCATCGAGAATCTTGGTACTGGTAAGCCTGTGAGTGGGTCTCTTTGGAAGATTTTGAGAGAGCTTTTGTGAGGATAGCTTCTAGTTGAGAGAGGTTTGTATACTGAGACTTAAGAGTGTGAGGATCTCCTCTTGTACTTATTTCTTTCTCATAGTGAAGCTTGCATGTCCCATAGAAGTAGCATTTGGACTATTCCATATACTTGATTATCTTTTTTCTTCCTACCATAATAGGTGGTACCGGATCTACAACAAGTAGTATCAGAGTAAGTGATATCACAACAGCAAGCGCCAGCATAGGAACGCTACGATCTCTCCAGAAAAGTCTAAGGCAACAAGTGGTGCAGCTGCCAAGCAGATGGAAGCCTACAACAAGTTCCAAGGTAGTGCCAAGGAGTAAGAAAAGATCTTTAGCTATGGAGGCAGTCATCCCAAAGGTCTCCAAGGGAGCTCAGAAGCTGAAGAAAGTTGGCGGTGGTAAAGAAGTCCACACAAAGGGCTATCAGGATATGCAGTGACAATGGGATCGTATAGGAGGACATTACCAGGCTTGCCAAGACTTAGTGGCACCAAGGTAAAAATTATAGGAGTTAATGTGATGCTCCCAAGCCTTGAGAGGTCAGGAGAGGAGTTATGGTGATGACTCCAAGATTCTAGGGCCAGTTTGGGTCTTAGGACTAGGATCGGTTTGATCCTAGGGTGGAGGTTCAGCCTTCATAGTCTTGAGGTGCAAGGCTTTGGGCCTTGAGAAACTAACTTGTATTAGGCTAAGTTTGAGTCTAAAGATATGAGATTGAGTCAAATCATGGGTGTACATAGGCTTGGAGGGAATTCAATCTCATTGGATTAGCCATGGGAGTTTTTGTGTCTAGTAACATTGACATTGTATATAAGATACATTGTATGTGGGCTTGATAGAGGAAAACAATAGAAGATTCTTTTCTCCCTCAACTTTCTCTCTCCTTCTCCCTCTCTATCTTCTCCATGCCACCAATAGCAAAACACCCTAGGATTTCTTGGTCTCCACACCAAAATAGGAAAGAAAGGAGGTGCTAGGATTTCTAGCACCCCCTAGTGATTGCTGCCCCCTTTGCTCCCTTCTTGCTGCCGTTCAAGAGAAGTTCCACACCCCTTTTCTTTAGTGGTTAGAGGCTTCATCAAGGGTGCTTTTAGATCTGAAAAAGAGAAGTTCAAATATACAAGAGAAAGGATTTTGGTTGGAGAAGAAATCCTGTCAAGTGGTTGCCACTCTCAAAAATCTGCTGCACAAGGATCCTGAATGCCTCATCTTCTTGGAGCTGGTTCCTCATGCCTAAACTCCAAAGATTTTATGCATTAAAATAGTAGGTTTCTAGGTTGATCATGCCTCTATTTTTTTAATTTTGTCTTGATCTGATCCTGGGAGGATTAGGAGAAGGAGGTGTTTTGGAGAGGCTGTCGTACACAGATCTGCATGTCTGCAGATTTTTTAGCAACCACACTTCTCTTTGTCTCTTCTTTAGTTTGCTGGATTAACACCAAGTTCCCATGCAAGAGATCGATCCATAGCTGGTATTGGAGCAGTACTAGGTTTACAACAAAACTCAAACATATATTCATATAGATTCTCCATCAATCAGTGATGACTCTAATGATGAAGCATTAAAAATCTTTTCAAATCTTCATCCTACTTTGGCCAATGATTTTTTGAGTCATCTAGAGATGAGATTGCACAAGATGTCATCCTCTCTTACTAGGAGTGACCAATTCCTTGTTGACCGACTCACAACATTCATACACACTCTTCCATATCTAAAACATCCCATACATGTCCTTCATGTTATATCTGAATATGAACCAAAATATGGATTTATGTGTATAAGATTCTATGGTGGACTTAGGTCTAAAAATCACATGCATAACTCACATTTAAAAAATCATCTTTTGACATATAAGTAAGGCTCCATAAGATGTTCTTTGTCGATGAGTCAATTTAATGAACTCATTTCTTAATGAGCACTCACATCCTTGTATTAGTGTCTCACATAGGTGATTTATGAAATTAGCTAACCTCTCCATCGAGCATACATAGGATGTGCCAATCTATCCAGATCCCCAACTCAATACTCCTATAACTAAAAATATTTAGGATTAGGATTTAGGATTTTAGGTTTCACAGACATAAACTCTTTATGACCCTAAAATTATTATCCTAATCCATGGGGTTCATCATAATCTTAAACACAATAAGATGCAACTAAAATGATGAATCAATACCTCAATGAATAATATTATTATATGAGTTGAAAGTTTACAAAAAAAAATCCCATCGCATCACTCATGCGATTGACTTGTAGGGCACTCTTCTTTCAATCTTTCACTTACACTAAAGTCAATCATCCTTATATCTCAATCCTATACAATCGAGAGGACGATCAAATAGCTGCTGTGGTATGGCCTTAGTGAATGGATCCACTATATTGTTCTTAGTATCATCTTATTTTAAGACACCATCATGTCTTTTAACAATTTTTTGAACGAGGAGGAAGCATCTGAGGATGTAGTTGGGTGTTTAATAAGATCTAGGTTCTTTGGCTTAAGCAACGACCCCTGTGTTATCAAAATAAATTGGCACTGGTCGTTCTATCTCAGGAACCACACCTAAATATATGATAAATTTCTTCATCCAGATATCTTTCTTGACGACTTCACTAACAGCAATATACTCGGACTCTGTGGTTGAGTCAGCTATAGTTTGCTGTTTGAAACTTTTCTAACTCACTACTCCATCATTTAGGATAAACACATACTCTTGAAATAGACTTGCTATCATCTAGATCAGATTGAAATCTAGAAATATGTATATCCTTCTAGTTCCAACTTTGATCCTTCAAATATAAGAAAAACATCTTTAGTCCTTATTAGGTACTTAAAAATATTTTTCTTAGCTTTTCAATGATCCTCTCTTAGAGCCATCTGAAATTTGTTAGCTATGCCTAAAGCATAAGCTACCTTAGGCTTGGTACATAGCATGACATACATGATCGATCCCACAGTCAAAGTATAAGAGATTTCACTCATTCTCTTTCTCTCCTCAGGTGTCTTAGGATACATTTTCTTCGAGAGACATATGCCATGATTTACAGACAGGTAATCTCTTTGACTTACCTCCATATTGAACTTCTTCAATTCAAGATCTATGTATCGAGACTGAGATAAGTCTAACATCCTCTTAGATCTATCTTTATAGATCTTTATACTCAGTATATAGGATGCTTCACCCAAGTATTTCATGAAAAATTTATTTGATAGCCAAATTTTGATCGATTTTAATATTGGGACATCATTTCCAATGAGTAGTATATCATTGACATGCAAAATCAAGAAGACAACAACACTCTCACTTGTCTTCATATACATGCAAGGCTCATCCATGTTTTTGATAAAGCCAAACTCTTTGACTATTATATCAAAATGGATGTTCCAACTCTTCGAAGCTTGCTTCAATCCATAGATTAATTTTCTTAGCTTGTATACTTGATTTACTCTCCCACTTGAGATAAATCTCTCTGACTGAGTCATATAGACCTCTTCCTCAAGATTATCATTGAAGAAAGTAGTTTTGACATCTATCTGTCAGATCTCATAGTCGTAGTATGCAGCTATAGCAAGCAAAATCCGAATGGACTTGAGCATAGTCACTAGTGAGAAAGTTTCATCATAGTCAATTTTTTATCTTTGTCTACCAACAACTAAGCCTTGTAGGTTTTCACTTGGCCACCTACTCTGATCTTTTTCTTGAAGATCCACTTGTATCCTATTGGAGTCAAACCCTCAGGCGCATCAACCAAAGTCCACAGTTGATTGGTATACATTGAATCCATCTCAAATTTCATATCATCAACCATCTATCAGAGTCTCTACTTATGACAGCTTTCGGATAGGTCAGTAGATCATCATCCTTAATGATGTTAATCTCATTATCATTCTCAATGACAAATCCATAACTCATAGGCATCTGTCACATTTTATCTGACCTTCGGAGAGGAGGTGTTTATTGTAGATATACCTCATCCTTGGATACTTTTGGTTGAGGATCATTCTATGGACCATCCACAGGTATTTCTAGAATAGTTTGTAGGTTCTGAGCTTTCTCGAGTTTGACATTTCTCCCATTGCCCCCTTGTTGGATGAATTTTTTTCTAAGAAAGTGACATACCTACTAACAAACATCTTTTGTTCAGTAGGATGGGAGAAATAGTATCCTTTAATTTTCTTAGGATATCCTACAAATCTACACTTATTTGATCTAGCACTTAACTTATATCTGAAGATATTTTTGACATAAGTAGGACAGTCAATATCTTAAAATGTTTAATATTGGACTTCCTTCCTTTTCATATCTCATATGAAGTACTAAGAACAGACTTTGAAGACATCCTATTCAGAATATATGCAGTAGTCTTTAGGGTATATCCCTAGAATTATATTGAAAGATCTGTGAAACACATCATGGACCACACTATATCCAATAGAGTGTGATTTCTCTTTTCCACTACACCATTCAGTATGATGTATAAAGAGGGGTCCATTCAGAGAGATTACTTTTATCCTTGTAGATGATCTAGAAATTTACTAGATAAATATTGATCTCGTCCTTGATCAGATCGAAGAATCTTAATATTTTTTTTAGTTTATTTCTCAATCATACTTTGATACTCTTTGAACTTATCAAAGACTTCGAATTTATGTTTCATCAAGAACACATATCCAAACCTTGATAGATCATCCACAAAGGTGATAAAGTAGGAGTATCTTTCTCTGACCTGAGTTGTCATTGGCCCATATACATCTGAATGAACTAGGGATAATGTCTCCCTTATCTTCTCTTCATATCCAGAGAATGGAGTCTTAGTCATCTTTTTCATAAGACAAGATTCATAATTTCTCAATGATTCATAATCATAAGGATCAAAGAACTCTTCTTTGTACATGTTGATTATCTTTAACTCATTAATATGACCAAGATGGCAATCTCAGAGATATGTAATATTCATATCTTCTCTCTTTTTTTTATATTTTCATCAATATGAAATATATTTTTATTAAGAGCAAGAAGTCTTGCTCGAAGGCAACTTCAGTATATAGGTTTCCACAGCTTCTGCACTAATGGACTCTTCACTTGTGTCGAAAAGCTTGTGGTCACCTCTTTTCAGTCCTCTGATACTCTGCAGTTCTTTTAATGAATTACAGATATATGAACCATAAGCGGTATCCAATACCCAAGTGTTAGAGACTGAGGTACTCAATGAAATGTAGGTTTGTATTATATACAACCCTTTCGATGCAACACTTACATCTTCCTTCATAACTTGCAAGATAATTCTTGCAATTTTTTTTCCAATGTCATATCTTACCACAATAATAATAGATGATATCCGTGGGAACGTCCTTTGCCTTCTTTTTGAAAGTATTATCACTAACCAAATCAGGGTCAGAAATATCCAAAATATAGGAAACCTTCTCCTGTGCAAATCTAATTCGTAAGTTCCTCAATCAGTCCACATAGTTTTGACTGATCAATATATTTGCATCAATGATGCTATGCAATGAGAGTGAAGTTGCCAAAATATAGAATTAATCTACATAAACTAAAAATAATAGTATAAACAGATCACTCATGATGACATGCATAACTAGATGAGATCTTCTATCTTGTTATGTCTCTCACTATTTTATCGGATACCATAGTCCTCATCTATGGTAAGCAAGAAACCCTAATTGATTTTCTTAGTAAGGTTAAGATCTTAATTTCTTATAAAAACCTTGTGATTGCATAATAAACTTTTAATGAGTTCATAGGTAGAAAACTCTTTTCAATTGCATCTCATGCAATTTTTAATATAACTTTGTCTCTAAAATACTTATAGCCTTATGGTTGCACAACAAACTACAATATTTTAGTTAAGTCAGACCCTTCATTTTCATTCAGTCATATTTGAATAATGCTACCCTTGTGGTTGCACAATAAAGCAACACATCCAAAAATATCATAAGCATCAAAATACACCAAGATCACCCCACATCAATCCTAATAGTAAGCCTTGTGGTTGTACAACAAATCTACTACAGTTTTTGATATGGAATTGACTTAGCATGAAGGAAGGCTTATGTAGTGGTCCTAAACACTAAGCATCTCAAATTTAGACTAACTAATCCAATTGGTCAGGTAAGTGTAAGATTGGTGGGAGGCTCTCCATGCTTTCGCAACAGTCTTAATTAAGTAACCACCACTCAAGAATACTTATCTTAGACACCAGTCGATAAGTCACTATCAAACTCGGATCGCTTTTGGTTTCCACCACTATGACTTAATATAATTTTTAGGAGAGCTTTATTATCTCATGCACATTCTACTTAATACATTCACAATGGCACATAATCATGCTATGCCAAGTGCGAATCATATCTTAAATTAAAGCATCTAAATAGATCTCTCAAATAGACTAAGGTTCAACTATTCAATCGGACTCATCTCATGACCCGAATCGAACCTGTTCGAAACCCCAGATGATCATTATCTAGATTATATTTTGTAATGTACTTTATACATTCTATAATGATGCATAATCATACTTTAAAGAAATGCATCTAAACATATCTTTAAGCATGACTAGGGTTTGGGTGTTCAATTGGATTCAACTCTTGACCCGCATTGAACCAAACCAATAACCCTAGATAAAATTAAATCATGCCAACTTGCTATCCTTTGATTATATTAATCAAGGAGGATTTGCTACCACTGTTGGATTTCAGTGATGCAACAAAAGGTCTAGGTGTTTAAAATTTTTCATTCAAATATCCAGGTGCACCGAAATCCTAGAACCCAGAAATCCTTAACCATACCAATCAAAGTAGAGATCTACAAGAAGTATTAAGAAGCATACCTCTTGAATTCTGATTTGATGAAGAATTACTTCTACAAGGTGTCCAAGTGTTCTCCCTCCAACGGTAATTCACATAAGAGTCGATCTAAAGACAGTGCTCCTTCTGGAATCTTGCTTCAAGAGTTCTAGTCCTTAGAACTCAAATAGCCTTGCACCAATTATATTTCTTCAAGAACCTGACCTCATCCTTTTGAAGACTCCTCTGGACTTTTCAAACCTCTCTTTCAGAACTTTCTTCTCCCTTGTTAGGACCTCACTTAGATTTTTCTTAAATATAGAAGGCCTTGTCCTAAAACTAGAGAGATGTAAGAAAGAAAGGATAGAACTTGGACTGTTTTTGGAAAGCCTGAATTGGAATGAAATGCCCGGTGCCCAAGCCCTTTTTATAGGTGAACAAGGGGTGCGTGGGGAAGAGTTACAACTCTTCCTCATGTCCTCTGACTGTTGCATGTCAGAAGAAGAGAGTCTTCAAACAGAAGGACTCTTCTCTGAAGTAATGCAACCCTTCCCCTTTCACCGCCCGCGCACACAAACAAGGGGTATTTAGGCATCCTTCCACTTATCAAAAAATTTTAAAAAAATCTATGTGAGAACCCATTTAAATTTAAATTCAAATGGTTGAACTTATCTGATAAGAGTCACCTCCTTCTGCCCATGGCAGAAGGACTCTTAGAGCATCGCAATGCCATGCAGAAATCTTCTTGTGCGCGCTTAATGAAGGGATGCTTTGGCATCCTTTCTCCAATCAGATGAGCCTGAAACTTGCCACGTGCATCCTTATCTGAATAAGGATTCAAATGGCTAGATTTATCTAATATGGTATGTCCCTTTTGCCCACGACAAAAGGATTCTTCACATGAAGAGTTGCATGCTTTCTTTGTTTCTGCACGTGCAGCCTTTCATTCCAAGATTTTTCCATGCCAAAATAAGTTCAAAAAAATTCCATCTCAACCTTTGAGATGTGTGTCAGAGAGTGAAGGGTGATGTAGACTACCACATGGGTCTTAATCTCACATGCAAAGGAATCTTTTTCTTTATGACACACCAATGCATGCATCCAACAAATCTATGCACTATCTAGAGTTCCAATCCAATTGGACTCTAACAAATGGTGCCCAAGAGGCTATGTGGCACCATCTAAGAGCAGCCACAACCTAATCCAAATCCAAATTAGCCCATGACATAATTTGATTTGATTAAAAAATAAGATTTGAATCGATTTTGAATCCGATTCAAGAAGCTAGGGTTAGCCACACATGCTAGCATGCTTACCGACTACTTAATTGGATCCAAAATTTCAATCAACCATATTAAATGGATCCTTGGCTAATTTTTTAATGTGTGTGACCCATTGAGTTTCATATCTAGCCAATAGTAGGTTTGGGTATAAGTTGATCTAATTTGATTAGAATCATTTCTAATCAATTAAGATCCAAACCATGCTAATCCGAGTTCAGCAATTAAAATCCTTTCTAATTGACGATTGAATTAAACTCTTTAATTCGATCAAATCTATAAGTCAAGATTGATGTATAACAATATATCATGACTATCTAGAAGATATAAAATTTGATAAAAATACTAAATATACCCTTCAGTAGCAAGTTACCATGTAATTCAATCTTTTGTTCATCCTATATCCTGAATATGTTCATGAGTATGGAATCATGCCAAACTTAAATACATATTCATATCGATTCACCATCAATCAGTGATGATTTTAATGATAAAACAATAAAAAAAAATTTTAATCTTCATTCTGCTTTGATCAAAGATATTTTGAGTCATCTAGAGATAAGAATGCACAGGATGTCATCTCTTCTTACTAGGAGTGATCAATTGCTTGTTGACCGACTCACAATCTCCATATACACTCTTTCATATCCAGAACATCTCGTACATGTCCTTAATATCATGTTTGGATATGAACCAAATTACAGATTTATGTGCATAAGATTCTATGATGGTCTCAGATCTAAGGATCACTTGCACAACTCCTACTTAGAGAACCATCTTTTGACATGCAAGTAAGGCTTCATAAGATATTTTCTATCGATGAGTCAATTCAGTGAACTCATTTCCTAATGAGCACCTACATCCTTATATTAGTGTCTCAGCCAAGTAATTTGTGAAATTAGTCACCCTCTCTATCGAGCATATATAGGATGTGTCAGTTTATCCGAAATATTGATCTCTGACTCAATATTTCTATGACTAAAAATATTTGAGATTAAGATTTTAGGATGTTAGTTTTTTTAGGCATGAACTCTTCATGGTCCTAATCTATGGGGTTCATCAAAATCTTAAATACAATAAGATGTAGCTAAAATGATAAATCAATTTCTCAATGAATAATATCAGTACATGAGTTAGAAGTTTGCAAAGAAAAATTTCATAGCATCACTTATGCAATTAGCATGTAGGGCACTCTCCTTTCACCTCCTCATAAAATTCAATCTCTCTACAAGCTTTGCTTTTATAAAAAAAATCCTTCTGAAGGAATTCAACATCTCATGACTCAATTTCAGTCACACTTTCATCTGGCTGCTCCTGAATTATTAGATTAGATATATTTTAAGCATGCAGATTTCAAAACTTTTTCAAAATCAAAAATAGTAGAAGACTAGATTAACGATTAATCTATGCATGCATATACCTATAGATCTAGTTCACACATCATGAAAATAAACATGCATACAAGATCAGATTTCAAAGATTAAATGATAATGGTGATCAGATCACCAACCTGAATCGTTAATCCTTTCTTCAGATTTGGATCTGAGGATGTCTCTGGTTCTATTGAAGCCACACACATATCCGATCTCTATGGGTATCCACTCAGGACTTGATCTTGGATACTCCTCCTTTAGATTCTCCTTCTTCAAGTCGGATCTTCCAAAAGTGCATGATCAGCCTTCAGATCTAATCTGGATCGGCTGATCTTCCTTCTATTCTTCTTCCTGGATGTAGATTTGAATAAGATCGGCTCGGATCTATGCTGATCTTCTCGGATCACTGGATCTGCCTAACACCTTAGGCATGTGAACAATAGAGATGCCTAACTCCTTTAGGTGTGAGGTAGGAAGAGAGAAAGAGGGCATGGGAAGAGGGGAGTAGGGGTGGTAGGGTGCCCGAGCAGGGAGGAAGGAGAGGGAGGGGGGTGTTTGGCAGGGGTAGGGGGCGATGGTGATGGGCGCAGACCCACAAGGTGGGGTAGAGGGGCACCGCGGGGCTTGGGGGGTGCGAGCGGAGCGGCCCCGACACTGTGTACTAGCAGGGTGGGGTGGAGGGGTGCCATGGGGGGTGGTAGGCAATGGTGATTGGCTGGGGGCTGGAGGACGGAGGGGGACGATAGGAGACCAGGGGTCAGTGACAGGGGGCGAAGGATGGGGGGGTTTGTGTTTCCACGGATGGCCTGTGGGTGGTCAGGGGGTGAAGGACGGGGGGGGGGGGGTTTGTATTCCCATGAATCTTAAGCAAGTTTGGGTTTGAATTAAATAGGTTCGGATCGTAAAAGGGTTGACCTGTTTAACATTTTGAATAATCGGGTCGGGTTCAAGTTTCAGACAGCTGATCCGTTTAATCCATTTAATAAATGGGCTGGATTGAATTGAGTTGGGTCGAATTGTAACATAACCCATTTAACCCATTTAACATAACTTATTTAAAGCCTTTACAGTGTGGAGCACACTCCTTTTTCCAAATTCACCCACTTGTACGTAGGAAATTGGACCGCATCCGCGTGAAATGCTGGCATCCCATTGATAACACGCCACGCTACCCTTAATTTTCTTGTTCCCATCCCACAGCCCCGTGCTTTTTTTCTCTTCCCCTCGATCCTCCCCTTTCTTTCTTCTTCGTGCCGTCGGAGGCTTGCCGAAGACAAAGACCATGGAGGCCAAGACCACAGCTATTGGGGTTTTCTCATCCCCTCCAAGGGTTCGTCGATGTCATGTGGGGCACCACGGATACCAGGCCTGCATGAGGACACCGATGGTTGCGGCGAAGAAAGGAGAGGCAAAGGAGGTGGGGAACTAGAGGAGAAGGTGACAGTGGAGGAATGACTAGTCGAGGAGGGTGAGGGAGTGACAGAGACGACCGAGAAGGTGGAGCCGACAGGGGAGGGGGGAGCTGGAGGCGAGGACTTCTGTTTAGGCCGAGGGCAGAGCTGGATGCATCTAGGGTTCCGATCAGGTCATGGACGGAGCTGAAGGCGAGGGATTTCGATCGGGCGGAGCTAGAGGCAGTCGACAGCACGACGGTCAGGCAGAGATGGAGGCGATCGACAGCATGATGGTTGGGCGGAGCGGGAGGAGGATGGTTGGGTGGAGATCCAATTTTTATTTTTCTTTTAAACGGGTCTTGTTGGTCCGGTTGATTTTTTTTTAATAGATTATTATAAATAGGTAGTAAACAAGTCAGGTAGAGTAATCTATTTATTAAGTAAGTCAGATTTAGATTTTAAAATCTGATTTGTTTAAATAAATAGGTTAGATCCGGGTTCAAAATTTTTGAGTCAACCTGCATCAGACCCAACCTATTTATACCTGACCCAACCTGATTGCCTCCTCTAAAGGGAAGGCATGAGAAGAGATAGTGATAAATACTTAAATTAGGATATTAAAAGCACTCGATTTGTTATTATTTGATTATTATTATTAAGAATTTGATACTTCTTAATTTATTTTATAGATAATTGGAGATTGTGCTTATATAAGCAACAAAGATTCAAATTGGCTTAGACCCAAAGCAGAACTCAAATATCAAAAGAATCAAGTGCAACCAGTTCAAAGATTAAGTCACAATCAATGGCTACTAAGCAATACATTAATATCTGACAGCCATCAAGAGAAGCGCCAATCAACTAAAATCCTAAGAAAGGGAGAAAAGGACTTCACATCATATTCAAACACCTAACGGCCTAAACCTCTTTCCCTTCCTAACTAATTCTTCCCTCTTTCCTAAAGCCCCATGCGGTCCCCACGCTACAAAATACCTTCCCCTAATTCAAAGTCCATCTCCTTTCCACATTCTCTACAAATCGTGCCCCACTTCTTCTTTCTTTTAGTTCGGGGGGGGCGGCCACGCAGAGAAAGAAAGAGGCACAGCTGAGTGGGAACTCACGGCAGTGCTGGTGTGGACGCAAACGCGGAAAGAAGGCAGCGGCAATTAAAGGACTCACGCACGAAAAGCCTTCACGCGGCCCCCACTTTGCAAATGTTATTTCCTTCCATGTCCTTTCTCTTTATTTTTTTCCCCTTCTCCATGCAATTTCCCTTGCACCCAAACTCTTATCTCACATGCCCTCCTCTCTATAAATACAACTCTAGAGCCCTCCTTTTGAAGACATACTCCACCTTATGGGGATCATCTCCTCTCTCTCTTCCTCTTTCTCTCCTCCATCAAAACACCTCCACCATCTTTCCTTCTCCCTTCAGCCATCCAAACATCAAAGAGAAGTTTAGATCTGAAGTCTAGAGGATCCACGGGTGAGAAGAGCACCTTCAAGAGTCCAAAGATATAGTAGATTTTAGCCTTCAACATCTTTATGACTGGTTAGTTCTCCATCTTCTCAGAAAAATGATAGACTACTTATAATGACAGTATTTTTATTTCTCCATCTTTTGGATTTTCTTCTTATTATGCAATAAAAGATTTGGCCTTATTTCTTCATCTTTATACATGTTTTTTATTTATTGTGTTTTTAATTTCTACTATGATATGAGTTTTTGAATAGCTTATGACTACATAGAGATGGATTGTGATACAAAGATATGATCCATGCTCAGCAAGATAGACTTTGCTCGAAATCGATCATAGATTTATTGGCTTATATATCTAAACAATTTTGACTAGCCTATAACTTTAAAGGACGGACCGTGATCTAAGGGTACAGACCATGCTTTCTAAGATAGGTTATATCTTTATTGATTAGATATTAATCCAAGATATGTTAAAAAAAGTATCAATTATCTAACAAGAAGGCAGTTGAGATCCTAAGAACCCATCTTCATATCTGAAATCAAACTTTATTTAGTTCTTTATTTACTTGCTCTTTCGTTTAATAGTCTTTTAATTAATTAATTAACTTTTACTCTTTTTCAATTTAATTATAAATCACTCAAATGCAACTAAATACGGATCCTGTAGATACGATCTCGACTCATCTTATCTATATAGTCCGAGTTAAGTTTATTTTTGACTGCTCATGACAGTGATCAAATTTTGATGCTATTGCTTGGGATCGTGGCAAAGTTGCTTTGAGTCTAAAAAAATCAAAAAAAATTATTTATTTATTGCTTTATTTTTATTGCAAATTTACTTCTATTTATGCTTTTTAAATTTTTTGCTCTATATTGCACTTCATATATAGTAGATTTACTATTTTTTTGCTAAATTACTTTATTTGTAAGTATAGTAAAAATTTTCTGCTTCCTATAGCCTAGTAATTTACTATTTTTTATAGCATAGAATAATTTATTGCAATGAAAGTAGATTTGATTTCTTACTTTATTTGTAGGTTACTTAGTTGCCTTTTAATCTTAGCACAATTTATTTTTTATTTAGTTAGATTTTCTAAATTTTTTCAAATCTAATTAATCTAATTTAAAACTTACCTCTTATTTCTTCTTGCTTAAAGATAACCTAACATAAAAAGAAATAAATATACATCTCATAACACTTAATTAATATAGAGAAATCTAAAACACGATAAAAGAATTTAACATATTTGGACACCTTTTCTAATTGCATTGCATCTTCCATAAAATACTTTAAAGATAATTAACCCAATTAAATAAGATAAGGTGGTGAGTTGATCACCCTTTCTTAGCCCACAAACCACAACCCTATATTTTGTATTAATCTAAACCTTAGATAAAATTAATTAGATGTCAGCCCCTAAGAAACTCGAGCTTAATAGAACAAGTGACCTCGAAAATTGAATCAGATCGAATCTAGTTGATCAGTTGGTGCCTAGAAAAGTGGTTCAGAGATTATGTCCTGAAGGAAGGTGGCTCTTTGATTGGTTCCATTCGCTGATCTGGTCAACTTAGTTGGTGTCTAAGAAAAATAGAGTGACCCCCACCAAATTTATACTTATCTGGCCAGGAAGTTGGTTAGGTTCGTACTTGAAGTGCTTGACAGTGTACTTGAAATAGTTAGCAGTTGTCTAGATCTAGGATAATCTCAAGATAGAGAATCCACTTTGTGCTAACTTGATTGCAATTAACATCTAACCGCAACTAATTCTTCTTTCTTCTTAGGTTTAGGATTTTTTTAAGATTCTCATCTTTAGAACTTCTTTCTTTCTCTTATTTTCTTCTTCTTCTCTCCCTCTTTCTTTAAAAAAAAAATCAAAAGGGATTGTTCTGATTTAGACCCCTTGATTGCATATTAAAACAATCAAAACAATCCGATAAATTAGATCTATGCTAGAAATATAGATTTCTACAGTAGAGAGGATGAGCTGTCCCATAAATTATGTCACCTCCTCACTATCAGACACTCTTCCTCTACATCTTTTCTTCCTGCACAATAAGTAGAATGCCCAATCATGCATCAATTTTTTGAGTTTATATATGAGCAAGTTTATCAAAATCAAATCCAAATAGCTTACGAACTAAAATATAATCCATACTTTAACGACTACAATCTAGGCTGGGAGGTTCAATCAATTTTTTTATGAAAATCACAATCAGTGATTACCCCGATACTACAAGATTCTATATTCATAAATGTATCTGATTACGATATGCCTATTCATAATATCAACCTTCTCCAACTACCTATAGCCCATCATTTGAAGAGAAGGTTCTGCAAGCATTAGAATAAATAGAAGTCAACACTCAGATCCTTCACTTCTCTATGCAATCCTTAACCAAACTAAAAATTCAAATCGATCAATCAGTGACCGCATTCATTAGGGAGGAGAAAAGTGAGCTGTCTAGTCAGCTCGAGAGCGATTCTAAGGGACAATACCTAGCTAGAAGTTTTATTATCCCTGTAATTTTTTTTGAATAATAGATTATGACTCTCGAGAATAAATGGTCATAGAACAACCATGCACAACCAAAGAGACTAATATAAATAATTTGACTAAGGCATAAATATATAGGGAGGAATCAAAATGGTGGGATGAACCAATTCCATCATCATCCTATCTATTTATAGTCCCATTCTCAAGTGCCCTAGAATCATCCATTCCTTTCAATGGGAAGGGAGGATAGATTGATGAAATGATAGAATTAAGTAAGACTTTTCAAAGACTACAAATGAATAACATAATAGAAGAAGCTACACCCATAATTCTCTCTTAGGATTTATTAGATCCTTGTCTGGCTCATTTTGGGGTGGACGACTTGGATGTAGATGGATATATCCCAGAAATAAATGACCTAGTAGATACACTTTATCCCAAAACCACCCCATTTTGGATCAAAAAATATGAGCCATCACCTAGCCCCCCAATAGCTATCTTATTAGAATCACCTTCTGCTTTAAAACTAAAGCCACTTCCTAACGCACTCACTGACACCCTTCCAGTGATCCTTAACCAGCAAACCCAACTTATAAGTTTTCTAAAAGCATACAAAGGAGCTGTTTGATGGGATATTGCTGATATGAGGGATAACAATCTTAAGATTTTTATGACTGATATCTCTATAGTTGGCACTACTTTTAAGGACTATCTCTAAAATCTTTATACAGTGCTAAAATGACGTATGGAGATAGATTTAATATTAATTTAAAAAAAATGCTATGCTATAGATCAGGAAGAGATAATATCAAGACACATGATACCCGAGAAAAGGATTGTGGCAAAGCAGGTTATAACTGAAGAAATTTTTAAGCTACCACCCGCAATCTCGGCCCAACAAACACAATCCCTTTCATCATGAAAACTATGATCTTATTTCTAGACTTTGGTATTGCGTGCTTGCCCAGTATACTCTATTGATCCAGACTAATCGTTGTAGAGTGTTCCATGGACGTTTCACTGGCATGATGACAAAGCCTCCTAATTGGGCTTGTCCTTTTGATACTTTGAGAGACATTCCTAAGTTAGTTCTAGGTAGGACTCCCTCATAGCATTCAACTGAAGACGTTAAACTTAGCACTTGTTGGGAGACAATCCAATTTTTTAGGAGTAGTCTTTATAAAATCTGACTGAAGACTTTAAACTTAGCGCTCCAGAGAGATAATCTAGATCTTTGCATTTTACTTTCATTTTTCCTTAGGAACTCGACTCTAGGAAGGACTATCAGCCAAGTTGGGGGGAGAACTATAGTTGTTATCTTTAAGGACCAGGCTAAGACAATAACAAATTGAGCCTAGGTGAACTCCTTCCTTTCTATTTACTTATCACACTCTATTTCTCTTCTCCATTGAGGATAATATCGTTTAAGCTAGGGGGAGAATAACTAATTAATTAAGTCTTCGAGTATGGTTAGAAATAATTGGCTTTGTGTGTCTAAATTTTATCTCGATTTGAAGTTAATTGACATCCTAATCAATGAGTAATTAACGATCTAGATAATTTTTGAAATATTGAGGGATAAATTATTAAGAAAATCTAATGAATGGTAGGATTTAGATCAGACCAAATTTTAGAGTGACTCCAGAACCCTCTTCCTACCTATCTCAATGAAGAATCTGCTTCATGGGGATATGGATGGAATGGTCGAGGTATGCAAAAGTCTCCCTTATCTTGAAAAAAAAAAAAGAAGAGGTTTAACATTGTCTCACTGAGTAATCGGGTCTCTTCACCTAAGTAAGTATTGTGGTTCACGTCAAAAGGTGAGAATGCTAAGAGACCTATTATAGAGTCAATCTCACATCATAACTTTTCTTGGACTCAAGTCAGTAAGTTTGAGGAATGTTCTACATCTAATGCCCTAAAGCCAACTAATTTAGGAGTCATTGGCCGAAAGCTTGCTACAAGGGTCAGCTAAAAGGCTAAGATATTACGCTAGACTTTAAAAAAATAAAATAAAATAAATAATTAAAATAGGTGATAAGGAAATTAAATTGTAAGAAGACAATAAATCCAGCTCATATTAAGTTAGGAGACTTAAAGAGTAGAGTGGGGAGTTGGTGAAAGAAGATCTCTAAAAATTTTTATGGTTAACACTCAATCACTAACTGAATCGAATTGATAATCTCATGAAATACCTCTTTAATGGTCTAGTCGAATATCCACTACCGTTAGGAATGCCTAGGATAACTTTCAATTCAAGGATAATTAGGTACATAATGCTAATGTATCTATTTTACTCGAGGATGAGTAAAGTTTAAGTTGAAGGATGTAATAAATATTTAAATTAGAATACTAAAAATATCTGATTTATTATTATTTGATTATTATTATTAAGAATATGATGCTTCTTAATTTATTTTGTAGATAATTGGAGATTAAGCTCATACAAGCAAAAAGGACTCAAATTGACTCAGACCCAAAGTAGAACTCAAATATTAAAGGGGTCAAGTGCAACCAATTCAAGGATTAAGTCACAATCAATGGCACCAAACAATACATCAAGATCCGATGGCCATCAAGAGAAGCGTCAATCAACTAAAATCTAAAAAAAGGGAGAAAAGGACTTCACATCATATTCAAACACCTAACGGCCAAAGCCTCTTTTCCTTCCTAACTAATTCTTCCCTCTTTCCTTAAAAAACCATGCAATCCCCACTCCTTTATTCCACAAATATCTCCCGCTGCCTTTCTTATGCAAATTACGCTACAAAATACCTTCCCCTAATTCAAAGTCCACTCTCCTTTACACATTCTCTACAAATTGGCCCCACTTCTTCTTTCTTTTAATTCATGCAAGGACTTGGGAGTCTGGTGACGCAGAGAAAGAAGAAGGCACGGTTGAGTGGGAACCCACGGTAGTGCAGGTGCGGACACAAACGCGGAAAGAAGGCAGCGGCAACTAAAGGGCTCACGCAAGAAAAGCCATCACGCAGCCCCCACTTCTTAAATGTTATTTCCTTCCATATACTTTCTCTTTATTTCTTTCCCTTCTTCATGCAATTTCCCTCACATCCAAACGCTTATCTCACATACCCTCCTTTATAAATACAGCTCTAGAGCCCTCCTTTTGAAGACATACTCCCCCTTATGGGGATCATCTCCTCTCTCTCCCTCTTTCTCTCCTCCATCAAAACACCTCCACCATCTTTCTTTCTCTCTTCACCCATCCAAACATCAGAGAGAGGTTTAGATCTTAAGTCTAGAGGATCCACAGGTGAGAAAAGCACCTTCAAGAGTCCAAAGATGCAGTAGATTTGAGCCTTCAACATCTCGATGGCGGGCTAGTTCTCCATCTTCTCAGAAAATTGCTATACTAGTTATAACCACAGTATTTTTATTTCTCTATCTTTTATATTTTTTTCTTATTATGCGATAAAAGATTTGATCTTATTTCTTCATCTTTATGCATGTCTTTTATTTATTGTGTTCTTAATTTCTACTATGATACGAGTCTTTGAATAGCCTATGTCTACGTAAAGATGGATTGTGATCTAAGGATATGACCCATGCTTAGTGAGATAGGCTATGCTCGAGAATAGATCATAAATTTATTGGCTTATGTATCTAAACAATTTTAACTAGCATATAACTTTAAGAGATGGATCGTGATCTAAGGTACGGGTCATGTTCTCTAAGATAGATTATATCTTTATTGATTAGATACCAATCCAAGACATGTTAAGAAAAGTACCAGCTATCTAACAAGAAAATAGTTGAAATCTTGAGAATCCATGTTCATATCTGAAACCTAATTTTATTTAGTTCTTTATTTACTTGCTCTTTCATTTAATAGTCTCTTAATTAATTAACTTTTACTCTTCTTCAACTTAAATCTAAATCACTCGAATGTAGCTAAACATGGTTTCAATGGATACGATCCCGACTCACCCTATTTATATAGTCTGAGTTAGACTTACTTTTGACCGCCCATGACAACGATCTGATAGGGTGTGGAGTCTTAGGTGGCACAAGAAATTCATGATAAATTTTGCATTGCTTCATGAGATCAAATCTTAATTAGGTTTTAAATAAACCCTAAAGTCCTTCTGCTTTAAGTCGTTGACATTTTCCACACCTTAAAGCAGAAGGACTTCTCCTTCTGGTGGCCCACCCTCTCTCATTTTCTCATATACTCATGCAAATCATCAGATGAAAAGGGGGTGCCAACTTTTGGTGCCCCATCTGATGTTTATCCAAAAGTGGCATGTGCCCACTCCCTCTTATCCAAACATCCATGCAACCACTAGGGGCACGTGCCCCTAGAGTCTATCCGAATGAGAAGAGGGTGTGCACCCTTTCTCTCCTCTCTATTTCTCCACACACAAATGTAGAGAGGGGGCACCAACTTTTGGCTCACCCCAACCTTCTCATCCTTATCCGATGTCCAGTAGGGAGAAAAGATGGGACTCTTGCTTTGACTTGGTCTAAATCCTATCTAATACGTTGATCAAGTCAAGGAGGATTTGGGTTTAACTATGTGCTAACATGGTGCACCTAAACCCAACAAGATTTTTTAAATCCTAATCCAATTGGGACTTTATAAGCCTAATTGATCAATCTCAGATCTAATCCTTTTGTTGTGTAACCCCATAGGTTCAATTCTGTCTGGTAGTGAGACATACCATGATCTCCATTATAGTATTATCGAAATGCCTTTCGATGGGTTGGAATAATTTCAACTCACACCCATCAAAGATCATCGATCCAGAATGATTCGAGTGAGTTCTCATAATCCATCAATGATACCTAGCAGTATGTAGTGGCAATCCAGCAGAATCAAATGATTAGAATCTCTAGGTATAATTATCGTGTGATTCAGTTTCTCTGTCGAGAGCCCGATCAAAATGGAGGATATAAAAACTCATCAAATCTCAATATCTGTCATATGGAAGATTCGATTAGCTCGAGTCCGATTGTGAAACTCATAAAAAATTTTTTTCATCAATCATCTTGCTATGGCCACAGACTTAAGGACTCAACTTCTCAATTTCATAGGACTGCTCCTTATCTACTAAGGTCGACAAATCCCATCTATGTGTGCATCCTACTCTTACAATGAATCTACTGCAGCCAACATCCACTATAAGGATCTATATAGCTAGGGATCATATTTATGTATAGTCCAACTATAGTAGTCCCACTGTGAGCAGTCAAGGCATCGCAGGTCAAGAAACTACTCATATCACTACAGCATCGAGATGATTACTAACGAGTGAGTAGACATCCATGTGATCTTTTATTTGCTCATGCTCAGTATCGATGTTCTCTAACAACCATCCGCACTTTCGCTCAATATCCCTATACTATAGATTAGAAACTCATCTATCCCAAAGCAAGCGATGCATGCACCGATCTAACCAGATCATTTACTGTCCCCATGATGATCCATCGATCAAAAATAATTTAAAAATTAATTATATATATATTTTTAATTCTCAATACTTGAGAATATATATCTTTAAGTCATTAATTCTTAGGATGATTTTTGGACACATTAGACAAGAATGGAAAGAAAAATACCTTTTATTGATAATAAAAAATATTTAAGTATAAAAATATGTCCTAGAACTATTACAATATGTGTCAGCCATATTGATTTTTCAAGACATACATTTAGCAATCTCCCACTTATCCTAAAGCCAATTGGCTACTAACCTAAGTCCCATCTTCTCAAGATAGATTTTAATCTTCTCCTTAGTAAGTGCTATGGCACCGTTGTTGTTGCAGTACAGGGTGATGGCATCTGATGTCATTACTCTAAGTTTCACGATGAATTTTTTATATCAAAAGGCTTCCTTTGCAGTATCCGAAGCAGCGATGTACTCAGCTTCTATCATTGAATCTACAATGATAGGTTACTTGAAACTCTTCCAGCTTGTGGCACCACCATTGCATACGAACACACACTTTGATGTAGACCTTCTATCATCAGGATCAGACATGAAGTCTGAATCAGTGTATCCTTCAACCTGAAGATCAGATCTCCCTCCAAAGATCAAAAATAGATTATTAGTTCTTCTTAAGTACTTAAGGATATTCTTTACAGCTATCCAGTGCTCTTCGTCTGGATTCGACTGATACCTACTCATGATGCTCATAGCAAAGATAATATCAGATCGAGTACACAGCATAGCATATATGAGGCTCCCTATAGCTGAAGCATAAGGGATCTTGCTCATGTGCTCAATCTCCATAGATGTACTAGGGTACATCTTCTTGGGGAGATGAATACTATATCTGAGGGACAGAAAATTTCTCTTAGAGCTTTTTATACTGAACCTCTTCAGCACTTCCTCTATATGCATCTTCTGTGAAAAGCCAAGCATCTTTTTGGATCTATCTCTATCCTAGAATATAGGATGTTTCTCCTTGATCTTTTATGGAGAATTTTTTGGACAACCATCTTTTGATCGAGATTAGCATAAGAATGTCATTCTCTATAAGGAGGATGTCACCTACGTACAGTACAAGAAATGTAACAGCGCTTCCACTGACTTTCTTGTAGATACAAATTTCCTTCTCATTTTTGATGAAATCAAACAATTTGATCGCATTATTGAAATGAGTATTCCAACTCCAAGAAGCTTGCTTTAATTCATATATGGATCTTTATAGCTTGCAGACTTTGTGATCTCTATCACTGAAAGTGAAACCCAAGGACTGCTCCATATAGATATCTTTCTCAAGATATCCATATAGGAATATCATTTTCATATCCATCTATCATATCTTAATTATAGAAAGCTACAATAGCAAGCTGTGTGTGGATGGATTTAAGCATGGCCACAGGTGAAAATATATCCTGATAGTCAATATCTTCGCGTTGACTATAATCTTTTGCCACAAGCCTAACTTTATAGGTCTCTACCTTACCATCTGTACCTATCTTTTTTTTGTAGATCTATTTACACCCAATGGGTTCTATACCCTCTGATGGATCTACTAAGATCCATACTTGATTTAAGTGCATCGAGACAATCTCTGACTTTATAACACTCAACCATTTCTCAGAGTCTTTGTCAGACATCACCTCATCATAAGTTTTAGGATCATCACCATGATCCTTATCTCCTATGAGGAATATTTTCTCTATGTTCTCTGTAAGCATACCTAAGTATCTTTTAGGAGGATGGGAGACCCTGCTAGACCTACGAGGTAGAGGAGGCACAACTTCTACTGGCTCATTATTAGAGGGTTCAACATGATCATCAGCTTATTGCTCTTCAGAGACTTTCTCTTGGAGCTTAATCAACCTCCCATTGCCACTATCCTGAATAAATTATTTTTCAAAGAATGTAGCATGCCGACTCACAATCAAATTATGATCATCTGAAAAGTAGAAGTAGTATCCTAATGAGTCTTTAGGATACTCTATGAATCGAGCTTTTGCTGATCGAGCCTCTAACTTGTTCGCCATTTATCTCTTGACATAGGCTGGATATTTTCAAATCTTGAAATAACTCAGACATGATTTCTAACCATGTCATATCTCATATGATATGGTAGAAATAGATTTAAAAAATATCTTATTTAATAAATAGATTAAAGTTAATAAGGTATGTCTCAAAAGATATAAGGATAAGCTAGTAAAGCTCATCATGGATCGGATCATTTCTAATAGGATCCTATTCTTCCTTTCGAATACCTCATTGAGTTGATGTATACTAGGAGGAATCCATTATGAGACTATACCATTTTTTCTGAGATAACTCAAAAATTTCTCACTATAATATTTTTTTTCTCGATCTGATAGAAGAACCTTAAGAGATTTTTCTATTTACTTTTCTACTTTACTTCTGAATTCTTTGAATTTTTTAAAGGCCTCAAACTTATGTCATATAAGAAACATGTATCCATACCATGAGAAGTCATCGATAAAGGTTATGAAGTATTGATATCCATCCCTAACTTGCCCATCAAACGGCCCACATATGTCAGTGTGTACCAAGGCAAGTATCTCAATGGCTCTTTTTTTGTGTCCTATAAAGAGTAACTTGATCATCTTTTCTTGAAGATAGGATTTACAAACTGGATACGACTTAGAATTAACTGAGCCAAGGATCCCATCATTTTTCAATTTATTTATCTTGTCTTCTCTAATATGGCTAAGTCTAAGGTACCACATATACTTATGGTTAACATCATTTCTAGGTCTTTTATTACCTACGGCACTCACTATTTGTTCATTTATATTAACACACGCATCAACATGCAAGTGATAAAGATTGTCAATTAACAGATCACGTACAATCAATTTATTTCAAAAATAAATGGAGCAATAGTCTTTATTAAAATTAAATTCAAATCCATCCTGTGCTAGTATAGATACAAAAATCATATTTCGACTAGATACAAGTATAAAATAACAATCTTTTAACTCTAATCTTAAAGTTCGATGGTAGTCGAAGAGGATATATTTCAATAGCTTCAGCAGCAATCCTTACTCCATTGCCGACCTGCAAGATCATCTCTCCATGCCTTAAACCTCTACTTTCTACCAGACCCTGCATAGAAGTACATATATGAGTACTTGAACCAGAGTCCAATATCCAAATAGAAATAGAGAAAACCATTAGGTTAGATTCTATAATGAGCATATTAGACATACCTTTTGAATGTGTATCACCCTTCTTAGTCTTCAGGCTTTCCAGATACTTCGGATAGTTCTTTTTTCAGCGGCCATCAATATTGCAGTGGAAATATTTTTCTTTATTGGTAGCCTTCTTCGAAGTGTCCTTCTTTTGCTTATTTTTTTTCTTCTACTTCTTCATAGGTTTTCTCTTCTTCTTCTTCCAGGTAGACTTTCTCTTGGAGGAGTATGCCTGCTTTACAGTTAGAATCGAGCTCGTTAAACTCTTCAAGATTTTCTCAGTAATAACCAACTATTAGATATATATCATAGAAGTCAGATTGGCTGACACGTACATATTCTAAAGACATAATTTTGTAATTAAAATTTTAAAATAAATAAAATTTAGGTTATTTTTCATTCATATTGTGTTTAAATTATATCCATGAATCATCCAAGAAATTAATAAATGATGACATATATTCTTAAAAATTGATAATTTGAGGTACGTGTCATTAGTAGTTAATTTCTAAATACTTCTGATCGATAGATCATCACGGAGACCATGACTGATTCGGATAGATCAGAGCATTGATTGCTTTTTTTTGTAAGTAGATGAGTCTTGAGTCGATAGTGTGGAGACACTGGAGTGAGAGTACAGATGCTGGTAGAGATGAAGGGTACTGAGCAGGACAAACATAAGAAGTCACTAGGATGGCTATCCACTCATCGGTGACTTGCTCGAAGTTGCAGTAGTGTAGATAGTTCTTTGGCCTATGGTGCTTTGACTGTTCATAGTGAGATTGCTGTAATTTGACTATACCAATACTTAATTACTTAGTCATTCAAAATCTTGAGGTGTTTGTTGGCTACAGTAGGTCTATTGTGGGAATAAAGTGCACACCAAAAAGGGATCTATCGATTTGGGTGGATAGAGAGAGGTCCTATGCAGTTCATGAAACTGAGGCCTAAAATTCATGACCATAGGAAGTGAATAATGGAAGAAAGTTTTCATAAGGTTTCATATAAACTTGAGTCAATTGAATCTGGCATATGACGGATAAATGGATTTGATGGGTTGTCCTTAACCTGCATCTTATCGAGACTCACGATAAAAAAATCAAACTACACAATAACTACCCCTAGAGATTCAATATTTTATTTTATTAGATTGTCACTACATACTGTTAGATATTACTAGTGGATTGTGAGACTCGTCAAGCGTCATCTTAATGATCGATGACCTTTGATAGGAAGAGTTGGAATCGTTCCAATCCATCGAAAGGAGTTTCAATGATATTATGATAGAGATCACAGTATATCTCACTATCAGATAGAATAGAACCTATAGAGTCACATACAAAAAAGATCTTTATCTGATCAGATAGTTGATTAGTAATTATGAATCGCTATTAGATCTAATCGTCCATGTGATTGATGATTAATTCGGTGCAAGAGTTGCAATAAAGCAATTTGATAAGAGTTAGTAAGTTGTAGGAGGATTCATTAGTAATTGGATTACTAATTAGCTCAATTTGATTGAGCAATTGGGTAAAGATCAAGTCTAATTGAATTGAATTTTTAGTTTTGGTTTGATTAGATCAAGCCTGATTGAGTTATGAGATAATCAAATTGTAAAGGAGACTAATTTCTGATTTGATTAAGAATTGGGTTCAACTAATTTTCTAATTAGATTAGGATTTTATTGAAGAGATTGGATTTCTAATTGGATTAGAAATATTTTCTTTTTTGGGTGTAACCAATTCTTAAATTGGTAAGGAATAATTAAGCACCAGAAAGAAGGAGTCCCAGTCTATTGGGACTCTCTTTCCCTTGCACCCAGAAAGGAGCCATGCCTAACCTTTTGCATGCAAGTTTTCTTACACCACAACCCTCTCATGCCATCTTCTTTTGCATGAGAAAAATGCCATGCCTTTCCCTTCCCTTTTTGGATGAGATTAGATCAAATTCAAATGGGTTTTTGAATTTGAATTGGACTTGAATTCAAACCTAAGATTGATCTAATCTAATCCGTTAATCCACACCTCCTTTTAATTCCTTTTTGCATGTGATATGGAGGAGGTTTTTTTTAGCATGAGAAAGGGTTTCTCACCATGGAAAAAGAAACAAAAAGGGGAGGGTGAGTTTCATCTAGGCATGGGTCATTCCAAGGGTTCTTGGGTGTGAGAAAAAGAAGGAAGAAAAAGAGAAGAAGGGGTTCTTCTCTAGAATTTTCTTTGTTCTCCTTGAGCATGCCTTTGAGAGAGAAAAGAAAGTCTCTCTTCATCATCCTCCATACCATCAGCCTCCTTCGTAAAGAGTCTAAGAAAAGAAGAAAGTTGAAGAAAATCTACATCAACCATCAGGAGGTATCTTCTGCAAGAGAGCTAGCACTCCGATGAAGATGCAGGTCTCTGATTGGATTGAAAGCTTTGTATGGATATCCGTAGAGATCGGATGCTTATGTGGCTCTGTAGAAATCTCATTAGATTATCACGATCATCAGCAGTAGAGATCATCGACCCACGTAATGGTATGGAGATCGGATCTCCAGGTTTTTGATACTTTTTAAATCTGACTTTTAACTTCAGCATGCACTAGAAGATTAGATTTTCTAAAATTTTTTTCAAATGGTATCAAAGTCTAGGTCATTTCACATACATTAAATTAAGATTTGATAATCAGATTTATAGATCTAAAAATTTTTTATTAAAGTTTAAGATCGTTTCGATAGAAGTTTGTTCTAGAACGATCATTGAACATTATTTGATAATATGTTAATCAAATTTTTAGATCTGAATTTTTATGTGATGTGTGAGATAATGATTTGATTTTATATGATGCATGAGATGTATTTTCGTAAAAGATCATGTTTAGATCTATCTTGCATGAGAGTAATTAGATTAAATCTGAATTACATGTTTATGATCTGATTTTTAGTTGATACATGAGGTATATGTTATATCTATATTGCATGAGATGTATGATTAGATCTAAAATTAAATTTAATAATCAGATTAGATCTAATTTAAAATATATAATGATGATCCTATTTGTATATGAGATGTATAATATCTTTGTCCTTTTATGCATATATGATATGTGTAGATGTAGATTAATTTTTTAGTAGCCTTGTACTCTTCGAGAATCATAGTAAAGGCCATCCTACCATAGAGGACTATGGTGGAAGAGGTGCCTATACAAATCAAGAGGAAGAACCACGAAAAGAAAAAAATTTATTTTTATGCAAAATTCTAGATTCGAAACTGTTTAGAACTTAAATATGAATCAAAACTTTATGTAGTTATGTATGAGATGCATAATTAAATGTTTAGATATTCAAATAGTTTTGACATCTAAACTAAAATTGATTTCATAATGCACTTAATTAAGATCTGAAATTGAGAATTGAGGATCTTAAATAAAGGCAATTAGATTTTGTATGGTTCATTGATACATGTAGTGGTCGCACCAAATCGCTACAACCCTTAATAGTGGGTGTATCATGAACTCAAATTGAAAATGGTTGTGATTGCAATTCGTAGTGGAGAACCGAAACCAACTCAATCTTGAACTGGTGGACTAATTTGGTGTCTAAAATAAGAACATAGATGGTGGTTATTTAATTAGGACCGTTGCCACAGGCAGCGGAGAGCCTCCCGCATATCTTATCTTATCTGGCCATTTTGGGGATCAATTTTGATTTTGTGATGCTTAAAGTTGAGTCCACTTTAATTTGCATTGCACCATGGGACAATTTGGTGAGGCTAAATCAGGATCTCTTTAGTAGATCCAATTTAATTATGGATCTATATGGGATGTCGTAAATAATTAAACCTAAGAGATCCAAATTAAAAATTTCTTCCATAATATTAAGTCGAGGGGTCTTCCATCATTGTAGAGTATCATATCCTCTCCAATGTTGACCGTTCTCGGTTAGATACAGTGGTTCAGTTACATTAAGAGAGAAGCAACCACTTTATTGACATGAGATGCTGCAAGATGAAGATTGTAGGAGTTGGTGTGGTGCTCCCAAACCTTGAGAGGTCAAAAGAGGAGTCATGGTGATGACTCCCTAATTCTAGGGTCGCTTTGGATCCTAGGGTGAAAGACTGTCAGCATTCACAATCTTAAGGTCCAGAGGTTTTGGGCCTTGAGGGGCTAATTTGTATTGAGCTAGGTTTGAGTCCAAGGGTGTGAGATTGGGTCAAGTTATAGGTGTACATGGGCTTGGGGTGAGCTCAATCTCATTGGGTTAGCCATGGGAGTTTTTGGATCAAGGATCAAGTCACATTGGCCGTGTATATAAGCACACTATGTGTTAGGGTTTGCTTATGGTGGAACATAGAATCTTTTCTCTCTAACTCTCTCTCTCTCTCTGGTTGATGCCTCCCCTCTCTCCTTGTGAAAAAAACCCTAGCCACCATCTAGGTTTTGGAGGAGAAGGGCGCCACATCCAAAACCCCAAAACCCTAGCACCTAGGATTTATTGGCACCTCCCCTTTGTGGCCGCCACTCCCCTAGTTGGACATCCTCTTTTCTCTACTGGTTGAGGGCTTCATCAAGAGTCCTTTCAGATCTAAAAAGAAGAGTTTTAGATATGAAAGGGAAAGAGTTTGGATTAGAAAAGAAATCCTATCAAGTGGCTGCCGTCCCCAGAAATCTGGTGCATAAGGATCTGAATGCTTCTTCTCTTGTATCTGGTTCCTCATGCCTAAGTTTCATAAATTTTAGGCATTAAAATAGTAGACTCCTAGGTTGATCATGCCTCTACTATTTTGATTTCAGCCCAATCTAATCCTAGGTGGACTAGGAGGACGTGTTTCGGAGAGGTTGTCGCATAGAAATCTGCAGGCGCCTATAGATTTTTCAGCAACCAACCAATCATATTTTCCATGCTTCTCTTTGTCTCTTCTCTAGTTTGCTGAATTAACACCCAGGTTTCCACACAAAAGATCAGTCCACGGTTGATATTGGAGTAGTACCATATTTCAACAATTGGTATCAAAATTTGTTGAGCGTAGAGGAGGAAGAGAATTTTACAGTAGAAATTTTAGATCAGTAGAGGATTAGCAGCAATTTTCAGATCAAGTTTCTCTAGGTTTTGTGAGAAAAGAAGAGATCTGGGGTTGCTATCCACCCTCCCTTGTCAGATATTTTTTTCAGATCTGCCTTTGTGCTGTTTGTGATTTAGATTAATCATGAAAAGCAGTGAGATCAAGGTTGGATTTGAGAAGTTTGATGAAAAGAGAAGTTTCACCATGTGAAAAGTTAGGGTGGAAGATCTGCTGGTTCTATAGAATTGGATTCGATCTTGGAAGATAGGTTAGAACAGATAACTGACAAGCAGTGTGTGTCCTTGGAAAAAAGGATATGTGCCACAATTAAGGCTTGTCTAGTGAATGAGGTATTGTATATTGTGTTGGAGGAGAGATCACCCAGGAGATTGAGGTTGAGGTTGCACATGTTGTATATGAAGAACATGTACAACAAGTTAATACCAAAGAAGCAACTTTATAGCCTTCAGATGTAGGAGGACGAGGATGTTGCAAGGCATATTCAATGGTTTGATTGGATGAGCATAGATTTGCTTAATATTGGGGTAGAGCTTAAGGAAGAGGATAAAAGTCTATTACTGTTATGTTCGCTATCCAGCAACTTCGATAAATTAGTTACAATGCTGCTGTACGATAAGGAGACATTGATATATGGGAAGATCATGTCAGTGCTTAGGTCCAACAAGCAGTAGGAACGGATGACAAAAAGAGAGGTTTTTCAAGAAGATCTTACTGTTTAGGAAAGGCCCAGGAGATGAAAGCAAAAGAGCGAGTAGGTAGGATGGAGACAGTCCCAAAAAGATAGCAAAGAGGTTAAATGCTACAAGTGTGGTGAAACAGGACACTTTACATGGGAGTGTCTGCTTTAGAAGAAGTGCAAAGGAAGAAAAAAAAAAGATTTGGATTTTCTAGATTCAGTTGTTGTGTCTGAAGAGTTGGATGAGCTCTTAATGATTTTGAAGAAGCTCACAGGGAGCGGGGGGTTCGAAATGACTTCGAAAGGGTCTGCAGAGTGCGAAGGGTTCGAAAGGATAGTGACGGTGATTGAGGTGCAGCGACAAACCCAACAGGACAGTATTAGATGGTTGGCCTCACGTACAGGCTTGACTTCTGTAGCATTAGGTGGATTTCAAATTCAGGTAGAGCATTGAGTAGAGGTGGCTTCATAGGTGAAGAGAGTATTGGCACAAGCTTAGAGTGAAGAGGTGCAATGGAAGGAGCGATATCCAAGCACCAGCGCCAGAGTGGCATGGAGCCAGGTGAAGCAGAGTGTGCAGATGGAGAGGCGTAGCTCTGAGGAGACTGCATCAGATGGAGCATTAGTTGTTGAGAAAAATATCTCGAGATTCAGTTCATAATAAGTCCAAAATGAGGTCTAGAATGACAAACAAAATCCAAAAACCTAAGAACAGCCCAAAAAGAGTCCGGATAGAGGAGATACGCATAAAGAAAGCCCAAAAGGAGCTAGTATAGCCTATGAACCGATGCAGATCACCGACAGCACAGGCCAGGCCCAGCTAGGCACGCGACGTGCATGGGCCATAGCATTGGGCCAGCCCAGATGCGGGGGTGCGGCCTATGAGTGGGTGCAGGCCTACTATCCAGTCGCGGTCCATCATGGACTACACACAATTTTGTGGTCCACGCCTGCAGCATGGGTCTATCAGGCAGGAGGCTGGATGATGCGATCTGATGGTTGCCTTTAAAAATGATCCTGCTAACCGTTCTAGGATTTGGTCGATGAAGGACAATGGAAAATGATCCTTCCTAGTAACGGCATTCAGTTTTCTATAATCTATGCATACTCGCCATCTAGATGATATGCGAGTTGGAAGTAGTTCACCTTCTTCGTTCTCCACCACAGTAATACCAGATTTCTTAGGTACTACTTGAGTGGGACTGACCCATTTACTATCGGATATGGGGTAGATGATTCCAGCATCTAACCACTTTACCACCTCTTTCTTTACTACTTCACGCATGTTTGGGTTCAATCTCCTCTACATATCTCGATGGGGTTTGGCATGTTCCTCAAAATGAATATGGTGCATGCAAATGGAGGGGTCAATTCCTTTTAAATCGGCAATGGACCAACCGATAGCCTCTTTGTGTTCCTTCAGAATACCAACCAATTATACTTCCTGATTAGGGGTCAAGTCTGATGCAATGATTGCCGGGAGGGTGTCATTGAGTCCTAGAAATACATACTTAAGCGTAGCAGGAAGAGGTTTCAATTCTAACGTAGGTGGTGATTCTAAAGATGGGACTATTGGTGTACTGGCTAATGTGGGCAATGGCTCATACTTGATTGTCCATGGAGGAGTGGTTTTATCATGTGGTGTATCTAACAAGATGTTAACTTCTTTCATATATTCCTCAAAGTCACACACTCCAAAGTGAGCCAAGCAAGTATCTAATGGGTCTGGTGCTAGAATTATGGGTGTTGCATCTTCTATAATATCTTCTAGTGTATCTACTTCAAAGCAACTATCCATTGATGGTCCTTGGGAAGCACCAAACACATTCAGTCTTAGTTTCTTATTCCCAAACGATACGTCCATGACTCCTATCCTACAATTAATGCATGCATTTGCCGTAGCTAGGAAGGGTCGTCCTAAGATAATGGGAATTTGTCTGGGGTTGCTACTTAATTTCATATCGAGAACTAGAAAATCAACTGAAAAGTAAAACTCATCTACCTTGACCAAGACATCCTCAAGCATTCCACGTGGTTCCTTAATTGATCTGTCAGCTAACTGCAGTGTGACTGATGTGGGTTTCAGTTCTCCAAATCCAAAAAGTTCATACACCGAACTAGGTAAAAGATTCACACTTGTCGCTAAATCCAGAAGAGCTTTTTCAATGTGATAATCTTCTATAACACAGGAAATGATGGGGGCTCCTGGATCCTTAAGCTTTGGAGGAGTGGCATGCTGGAAGACAGAACTAGCCTGTTCAGTGAGACGTACTTTCTTTGGGATTTATGATCTAGATTTACGTTTTTGGGTGCACAAATCCTTCAAAAATTTGGCATAAGCAGGGACCTGTTTGATTGCGTCTAGAAGGAGAAGATTAATTTGGACTTGCTTAAACAATTCCAACATCTCATCAAGTTTTCCTCCTTTCTTATCTGCAGGAATAGGGGCTTTCAGGGCATCCGAAAATGGGGCTTTAGGCAAGTAAGATGATTCCGGTGCAGTTGGTTCCTTCTCTATTTTCAGGTCCTCCTTATTCTTGGGTGATTTGGATTCGGTTAGAGGTTTAGGGTCGGTCTCATTGGTTTTACTAGTATGTTCAATGACCTTCCCACTTCTCTGAGTCATAATTGATTTGGCATGTTCAGAAAAAGCTTCTGGGGTATTAGAACTCTCTATCACAAATTACCCTCTTTGGTTGCTCTCGGGTTGGCTAGGTAATTTTCCTCCTTCCCTCCTACTGAATGCAGTTGCTAGTTGACCTATTTGGGTCTCTAGCTTAGCAATGGATTGTGTGTGGGAGTTAAGGGTCTGAGTATTGACTTCTAATCGTTCTAGTGCTTTCAGGACTTTTTCCTCAAAAACTGAGCTGTGACCAGTAGTAGATGGTTGAGGAACATTTTGAAATTGATGGTATGGTCCATGCCTATATGTTGGGTCTTGATATTGAGGTCGAGGTGTGGCAGGACCAACCACTGATTGTGGTCTCCAGGAAAAATTTGGATGGTTTCTCCAGTCGGGGTTATAAGTGTTTGAATATGGATCGTTTCCTGGTCTGCGAGCTTGTTGGACTTGAGCTTGCTGAACCTGCTCGTGCACAAACTCAGAAAATTGAGGTGCGGCTGGGCATTCACTAACAAAATGGTTCGGACTTGCACACAATGCACAAACTTCTTGGATTGGGTTAGGTGGAATCGGGGATTGTCCAGTATTTAGAAGACGATCTAATTTTTGGGATAGTTCATCTACCTTTTGATGAATATCTATGGTATTTCCTACTTCATATATTCCACCTCTTTTTGGGTTTAACATGGGTTTATCTCTAATAGAGGCAGACATATGATGTAATGAATTTTCATTTTAAATTTTAAACAGTTGCTATGCCTCATCCTCACTTTTCAGCATAAATGTCCCACCGCATGATGCATCGACCATTTGTCGATGTCTTTCAGAGAGCCCATCATAAAAACATTGGATTAACTGCCACTTGGGTACAGCATGGTGGAGATATTTTCTAATAAGGTCTTTTAATCTCTCCCATGTTTCATGAAACATTTCTCCATCTAATTGAAAAAAACTAGTTATGGCTTTCCTTATTTGATTAGTTTTTCCTATGGAAAAATATTTCTTGAGAAACTCTCCTTGCAGCTGGTCCCAGGTTGATATAGTCATGGAATCCAAAGTATGTAGCCAGTATTTGGCTTTGTCCTTAAGTGAAAAAGAGAATAATTTCAACCTAAGAGCATCATCGGAGAAGTTGTGAATTTTGATAGTTGAGCATATTTCAAGAAATTCTTCAAGATGTTTATAAAGGTCCTCATTACTAAGTCCATAAAATGAAGGTAACATTTGGATTATACTGGACTTAATTTCATATTGAGTGGCCTCCATAGGGGGTGCTTGAATACAAGGAGAGTAGGTATATGTGAAAGGAGTAAAGTACTCCTTCAATTGCTTGGGTGGATCATTCTCCTGATTTCGGTCCATATTTTTACGTCTGTTGGCTCTAAAGGTTCTTTCTATTTCTGGATCAAAAGGTTGGATTTCTGGTCGTAACGATCTACGGCCAAGCATACACCTTACAATTATACTGTAGAGCAAACACAAATTTTTTTTTTTTTATAATATATATTTTTATAATAAGTGAGAAAAGAATGAAGAAAATCTAAAGAGAAGAACCTAAGAATCTTAAATCTATGAAAAGAGAGAAATTAGTTAATGTTTAGATGTTAATTGCAATCAACTTAAACAATTATAGACTCTCTATCCTAAGGTTAACTTAGATCTAGACAGCTCCTAACTTTCAAGACCACCTTTGAGCACTCCAAGCTCAAGACTGACTAACTGACTCGGCCAGGTAAGCATAAGATGTGAGAGGTTCCATGCTCGTTACTTTCCTTAGACACCAACTAAGTTGGTCAGGTCAGTCAACGGAACCAATTGAAAATCACTTTCTTTAACCACTTGCCTTAGACACCGAGCAATTAACCAATCCGCACTTGGTTCAACTCTAGAGCTTTCTTATCCTATTGAGCTCGAAATTTCTAGGGCTGACGTCTAGTTGATTTTAAATTAAGGTCTAGATTATGCAAATGCAAGGGAGTGATTTGTGGGTCAAGAAAGGGTGATCAAATCCCCACCTTATCTGGTTAATGGGTTATTGCCCTTAAGATTAATTATGGAGATACAATGCAAAGAAACAAGATGTCCAATCAAGTTAGAAATTTTTATATTTGAGGTTACGCTATTTTAGTTAAGTGTTATGAAATGTCAGTGATTTTTTTTTTTATTTTTTTTTTAAAATTTATAGTTTTATCTTTTTATATATTTTTTTTAATTTTTTTTTTAGTTTTGTAAGAAAATAAAATTAAGTGATTAAGTCTAAAAAGCAATAAATCACTAGGCTATAAAAAGTAGCAAATTATTATAAGCAGCAAAATTTCTAAGTAGTAAATTAGTTATGCAAGGTAATTATGTAATTATGCAAATAAGATTATCTAGCTAGAAAGCACTGAAAAAAAAATTTAAAACAAGAAATAAAAATTGAAAAAAAAAATTTAATTTTTTAATTCAACCATGCCAAGATCCCCGGCAACGGCGTCAAAATTTGATGCGTAGTCATTGATAGCACCAAAAATAACTCTATTCACTACGTAGGTAGGATGAGTCGAGATCGTATCCTCAGGGACCTTGGGCTAAGTTGAGATTGCAAGATAAAAGAAAGAAACGTTGTTTTTTATTTAGAAAATAAATTATCTTAAAATTGAGGTAATTAGAGAATTAGGAGCTCGGGAGTTTTGAATTACTTTGCACTAGCAGAGTTGTATCTCTTTTTTTTAATTAAATGGATGCGATTAATCTTTAGGAAAAATACCTATCTTTCCTTGGCACGCTCTGTACCCGTAGATCACGGCACGTCTTCGGAAAGTACTAGGTAAACAACTCTTCTTTTCTCGGCACGCCCCGTACCCGTAGATCACGGTGCGTCTCCAAAAAGTAAAAGTTGTTCCTACTATTAATCTAACAATAAAGCATAAATAAAAGCATATAAAGGAGAGCAAATAAAGAACTCATGACGATTTAAATAAAAAGCATAATCTTTATTGCATATAAAGAAATACAGGAAAGTTTAGAATAATAAACCATCTCTGTGTCGTTATAAAATTTCTTCTCCACTCTCGAGACTGCTAGCCTAGCTGCTCATGAAGTAGTCCCTTTCTATTCCTCTATGCAAGGCTCTAGAAGAATTTCTGGGCTCCCCCTCCAATGGGAGTACAAAAGTCTTTTTATAGGTGTTAGGAGGGAGGAGTTTTACATGATTTTTCGATGTGGGACTAAAGAAAATATAAATTTTTCAAAATATTTCTAAATATTAATTTTTTTCCTTTAATAAGCATTTATTTGACCGCCATCAAAAATTCCTTGTGAACCCGTCTGCCGTGCGCCCACACCCGCGCGATGCTGCACCCGTGCCCGTGTCCACGCCTCACGCGTTCCGCGTCCTGCCTACGTCCTCGCCGCGTCCTGCCCGCGTCCTGCCCGCGTCCGCGCCCGCGTCCGCGTCGCGTCCACGCGTTCACGCGCGGGCGTTCACGCGCGCCCAAATCCTTTCTTCTTTTGAATTCACGTGAAAATAATTTTTGTACATTCCAAAAAGAAACAAAAATTTATTCACAATGACATCTATATCCTTTTATATTCCTTGCATAGTATCTTCATTTTTTATAATACCGGATGCGTCTTTCTTTTATTTTAATTTTATTTTAAATCTAATTTTCTTCAAATTTGAGTCTTTTTGATCTATGAATCGGACTCTTTGTATCGGCGATCACCTTTCCTGTAAAACATAGAAAAAAATATCAAATTCTTAATAAATAAGATAAATTAAATATAATTTTTTAATTTAAAATACTTAAATTAAGTGTTTATCAATATTGGTCTTGCTAGCATCACTTTTTCCTTCATATAAGTCCTTGGTGACTGCTCTTCTAGTGGGGAAGAGCACCATCAAGATGGACGATGTCACTACGGTGATTCTCCACAATGAGGTTCTTAGATGGGAGAACTAAACTTCAAACTCAGATGACATTAGCTCAGCTTTGGTAGTTTCTGGAGGAGCAAGTGGCAACAGACAAAGCGACAGAGGATCGTGAGGAGAACGATCTAGATCCAAGATGAGTGATCCCAGAAAGATCAGGTGCTACCTGTGTGATGAGTTGGGGTATCATGTCTGAGATTGTCCTCAACTCAAAGATCGAACGATGACTACCGCGGTGACGGTCTGTAGCAAATCAAAGGATGATGTTCTAGTGATATCTGACGAGATATCTACTTCTTTTCAATAATAAATTTTAGATTCTGCATGCACCCATCATGTATGTTGTAGAGAGGAGATGTTTGACTCTCTGGAGAGTAGTGAGGATACTGTTTATCTACCAGATAGATCGAGTTATGAGATCAGACATATTGAGATGGTCAACTAGAGGATACATGATGGTACAATAAAAAAATTGGGAGAGGTCAAATATATATCCAATTTCAGATGGAATCTTATCTCACAAAGCAGACTGGATTTAAATGGCTACAGATAGATAGTTGGTGATGGAATCCTAAAAGTCATTCACGATGATAGGATGATATTGGAGGGGAAGAAGATCAAAAAAGGACATTACTACCTAGTAAGGAGCCTAGTACAAGTTGGAGCTTCAAGAGCTAGGAAAAGTCCAGAGCGAGATGGAGCTCCTAGTGGAGGTGGATCGGACACAAGATAGGAGACTCAGGAGGATGAGAGACAATATCACAGAGTGAAGTTCTTATTACCATAGAAGACTTTTTCGAGTAGATCTTTGGTTAGAGTGGACACAGCCCATGATGGAGATAGGATTGAGTGGTCTGACTCGATTCTCATGTTTGTCCATCCATAAGACAAAAAATGTGCCCCAAGATATGAGAGTACGATGGATCACAAGCTCTTAGAGATAGGTGGAGGCCAAAATTGAATCAAGGTGGAGATTGTTGAGAAAAATATCTCAAGATTCGATCTATAATAAGCCCAAAACAAGATCCAAGACAACGAACGAAATCTAATGAGCCTAAGAACAGCCCAAATAGAGTCTAGACAGAAGAGATACATGCAAAGAAAGCCCGAGATGAGCTAGTACAGCCCATGAGTCGTTGGAGGGCCTTATGGGCTGGTGCAGGCCGCCAGTGGCATGGGCCAAGCCCAACCAAGCATGCGGCATGCATGGGCTGCAGCGCTAGGCCAACCCAGACATGCGGGTGCAAGCCTGCTATCTAGTCACAATCCATCATGGACCACGCATAGTTTCATGGTCCACTCCTATAGCATGGATCGATCAGGCAGGAGGATGGATGATGCAATCCGATGACTACCTTTTTTGCACAATCCGACTATCCAGGATGCTGTCGATCAGGCTTGGATGGTTGAGGTGAAATCCAACTTTGATCAAACATGATCAAGGCTAATATGCATGATTGGATGGCTTTAGTTCGAGCTGGTCATGATCGAATGGTCTAAAAGGGTTCTAGAGTTTAATTTGAGCTCAGTATCCTAGGAAAACACAGTTTTGGTAATTCTGGAGCCTATATAGCTCCGATTGATGAGCTATTTATTGCATCAGATAGCTGGTGATATCTTGATCATGTAGAGAGGCTTCTTGAGAGATTTTACAAAATTTTTATGATGATTTTAGGATTTTTTATGGAGAGATCTTTATACAAAGATTGAGTGACAGGTTTCTCTTATATTTATTTGATTTTTTTTCTATCATAGTGAAGCTTGCACGCCCCGTGGAGGTAGACTTAAAGTCAATTCATGTTATCTTGATTTGTTTGTGATATTTTTCTCTCTCTTTCTTCTTTCTTTCTTCTCCGACAAGTGGTATTGGAATACAACTGTTGCTCCTAGATTGATTTTGATGATTACAAAGCAGATTGAAGGGATACAAATAATTTTAAATTGAAAAAGTCCTTATGCTCTTCAAGGGCAAAATTGTAATTTCACTAAAATCCTGATTTGATAGTATCATTTGGTAGAACAAATGATTTGTAATCTATTGATAAAAATTTCATTATTTTTGGACTTATATCTTTGAAGTTATGAAGGTTTGAAGTGCATGAGTCAACTCATGGCACTATGAGCTGATTGGCATGCAAAAATTTCCCATGGCACGCTGGATTTTTGGCTTGGCACGACCTATGAGTCGACTCATGAGTCGACCCACAAGGCATGAGTCGACTCATGAGTCGACCTCTGCTGATTTGGGCCAAAAAATCCAGAAATCCAAGTTTCTGGTCTTTGCAACAGAAGTCGACTCATGAGTCGACTCCTGAAGCATGAGTCGACTCATGAGTCGACCCCTGCGATGGAAAATATCAGCAACGGCTATTTTTTTGCCCATTTTAATTGCCTTTTATGCTTCCTAAAATTGCTCTAACGGCTCTTTATCTGCCTAAAATGTTTCTCTTGTTTCTTAAGGTTATAAAAGGTCTCAAATGGTGAAAGAAACTGTAGATCAAAACGAGAGATCAAATACAAAAGAGAGGATCCAAAAAAAAATATACACGAAGTGATCAACGAGATATTCGAGAGAAAAAGAGAAGAGGATCCAAAATCTACACGAGAGATTGTGAAAGAGAAAAGCAAGAGCATTCAAAGAGAGATTTTTCAAGCCTATTGTTCAACCTTGATCCAGAGATTTTTCAAAGCCTTCAAGAAGTCCTCAATCAAAGATCATCTTCTTCTCAAGCGTTCATTCAAGCGTTCATCCACCTTGAGAAAATCCAAAAAGGAGATTCTTCATTTGAGTAAAGTATTTTTTATTGTTATATTCGCTCATTTAAGGAGCTGTTATTGTATTAATTTGTGCTCTAAGCTATTTTACTCTTTGTGAGTATTTGTTCTTATTTTTGGAGGGTTTCCAAAATAAGAAAAGGTTGATCCGAACCTGAAATCGGAGTGTTTTGGGTTAGCTTGTATCCGAAAAACAAGTAGACTAGCTTGGGATAGCTAGTGTCGGAGTTTCCGACGATTTGTATTCGGGTTGAATACAAGTATAGTGGATTAAAATTCTCAAGTAGGAGCTTGGGGAGTGGATGTAGGTGCAAGGTTGGCACCGAACCACTATAAATCCTTGTGTTTGTGGTGTGCTATATTGTTTCTCTTTATTTCTTTATTATATCCTTGCATTCTTGCTTTAGGAAATTAATCTTGATTTAAAGTCTTTGTTCTCATTCATCATAAGTAATTAATTAAGCCTAAAATTTTTAGAAACCTAATTCACCCCCCCCTCTTGGGTTGCATAGCTGGGCAACAAGTGGTATCAGAGCCCGGTGCTCTAGCCCTTCTTTGATCTAACAATCAAAGAGCCAAAGATCTATGGCAACCCATGTCGGTACTTCTCTAGTCGAGGGGCAATCTACAAACCGACCTCCACTTTTCAATGGGTCTAATTACACCTATTGGAAAGCTCGGATGAAGATATTCATACAAGCACTCGACTATGATATGTGGAGTATCATAGTGAACGGTCCTCACACACCCACCAAGATTATAGATGGTGAGGAGTCAACCAAACCCGAGAAAGAGTGGGATGAGGTTGATAAGAAATTGGCACAATTAAATGCCAAAGCTATGAATGTTCTTTATTGTGCACTAGATGCAAATGAATTTAATCGTATTTCTACTTGTGCATCTGCTAAAGAAATATGAGATAGGTTAGAAGTAACCCATGAGGGAACAAATCAAGTAAAAGAGACTAAAATAAACATGCTAGTGCATAAATATGAATTGTTCAAAATAGAGCATGATGAGTCCATAACTGCTATGTTTACTCGTTTTACTGATATAATTAATGGTTTGAAGAGTCTTGGCAAATCTTATACTAACAGTGAGCTTGTAAGGAAGATTCTCAGGTCATTACCAAGAACTTGGAAAGCCAAGGTGACTGCCATCCAAGAAGCAAAGGACTTGAACACTCTACCTCTAGAAGAACTTCTTGGATCCTTGATGACTCATGAACTTAGCATGAAGCAACATCAAGAGGATGAAGTCAAAAAGAAAAGAACCATTGCCCTCAAATCCATAACTTCGCCTGATTATGAAACGGATGACACTGAAGATGAAGAACAAGATGAAGAGATGGCACTCATCACCCGAAAATTTAAGAAGTTTCTAAGAAAAAGGAAACAGGGGATGAGAAAGAAGTCATTCACAAAAGGGGAACAAAGCAAAGAGAAAGAGAAAGATCAACCCCTTATATGCTACGAGTGCAAGAAGCCGGGACATTTCAGATTCGAATGTCCACAACTGAAGAAAGGTCCCAAAAAGTTCAAAAAGAAAGCAATGATGGCGACTTGGAGTGCGAGTGATGACTCAAGCTCCGATGAGGAAACCTCAACAGAACAAGCCAACCTGTGCCTTATGGCACACGAAAATGAGGTAACTTCTGAATCCATTAGTGAATTTACTTTTGAAGAATTGCATGAAGCATTCTATGATTTAATTGATGAATTAAAGAAACTAGAGAAGAAAAACAAGGAACTAAAATTGAAAAATCAGTCCATAGTGAAACAAGCTGAAAACCTTTCGATTGAAAAATCCACCTTGATTCAAGAAAATCAAAACTTAAAAAATGAAATTAACAAGCTGAAACCTATAGTAGATAAGTTTACCTTAAGTTCAAACAAACTAAATATGATCCTTGATAATCAGAAAGCTATATATGATAAGGCTGGACTTGGCTATAAACCTCTGAAGAAACAAAAATCTCTGAAGGATATTTATGTAAATTATTCAAGTAACAAGTCTACAAATATTACTTGTTTCAAATGTGGAAGAATAGGACATAAATCATACACATGTCTTATTAACAAATATGCAAACACAAAGAAAATATGGGTTCCAAAAGGAACCATTTTGACTAACCTAAAAGGACCCAAGAAAGCTTGGGTACCTAAGACAGAAACTTGACCTTTGCTTGCAGGTGTGTCTAGCATCCCAAGAAGGAAACAGAAAATGGTATCTTGACAGTGGATGCTCGAGACACATGACTGGTGATGAATCATAATTCATCACGCTTGATGCTAAGGATGGAGGGATGGTCACCTTTGGAGATAATGGCAAAGGAAAGATCATCGGGATAGGTAACATTGGTATCACTCCCTCCAATTACATTGAGAATGTTTTATTAGTTAAAGGTTTAAAGCATAACTTACTTAGCATTAGTCAATTCTGTGATAAAGGGTATAAAGTAGTTTTTGAATCATCTGTTTGTATTGTGACTAGTCCTATTATCGATGGCATTAAATTTATAGGACATAGGCATGGCAATGTTTATATGGTAGATTTGAATGACTTAGCCAAATTAGACATGCAATGCCTAGTATCCTTGAATGCTAAAATTAATGAGACTAGTTGGTTGTGGCATCGTAGACTTGCACATATTAGCATGCATTCTCTTTCAAAATTAATTAAAAAGGATTTAGTTCTCAGTTTGCCAAAATTGAATTTTGAAAAGGATAGAATCTGTAATGCATGCCAATTAGGTAAACAAACTAGAGTTTCATTTAAATCCAAAAATACTGTTTCAACTTCTAGACCTTTAGAGCTCTTACATATGGACTTATTTGGACCAACAAGAACCACTAGTCTAGGAGGAAAACGATATGGCTTTGTAATTATAGATGATTACTCTCATTTTACTTGAGTTTTCTTTTTGGCACACAAAAATGAAACTTTTCATATTTTCACTAAATTTCATCGAAAAGTCACTAATGAAAAAGGGTTTTCAATTCAAAATATTAGAAGTGACCATGGAACTGAATTTGAAAATCAAGATTTTGAAAATTTTTGTGATGAAAATGGAATTGGCCATAACTTCTCTGCTCCTAGGACACCCCAACAAAATGGGATAGTTGAAAGGAAAAACAGAACCTTAGAAGAAATGGCCCGTACCATACTTTGTGAAAGCAACCTTCCAAGATATTTTTGGGCGGAAGCCATTAACACAGCATGTTATATTTTAAATCATGCATTAATTAGACAATTTTTAAAGAAAACCCCCTATGAACTTTGGAAAGGAAGAAAACCAAATATTGCATATTTTCATATTTTTGGTTGCCGATGTTTTGTATTAAATAATGGTAAAGAAAGACTTAGTAAATTTGATGCAAAATCAGATGAAGCAATCTTTCTAGGTTACTCCTCCACTAGTAAAGCATTTAGAGTTTTCAACAAAAGAATTTTAGTAGTTGAGGAGTCCATACATGTTGTTTTTGATGAATCTAACGATCTTCCTTCAAGGAAGAATGAGGATGTTGATGATGCAGATTCACTAATAGAAGGTATGAAGGAGATCACTCTGAAAGATTCAGCAACTCCAGAAGACAAGGATCAAGAAGACGAACAAGATGAGAAAGGTGAAGAAATTCAAGAACAACCTCAAGGTACAAATCACCTACCCAAAGAATGGAGGTATGTTCACAACCACCCTAAGGAGTTAATTATTGGTGATCCTATGCATGGGGTAAAAACCCGTTCTTCACTTAGAGATGTAGTTAATCATTATGCTTTTGTATCTCATCTTGAACCTAAAACTTTTGAAGAAGCTGAAAATGATCATAATTGGATTAATGCTATGCAAGAGGAACTTAATCAATTTGAAAGAAATAATGTTTGGACCTTAGTATCAAGACCTAAAAATTATTCAATAATTGGCACAAGATGGATCTTTAGAAACAAATTAGATGAGCATGGAAATGTAATTAGAAATAAAGCAAGACTGGTTGCTAAGGGATATAATCAAGAAGAAGGAATTGATTTTGATGAAACCTTTGCACCTGTTGCTAGATTAGAAGCTATTAGACTTCTACTTGCATATGCTTGCTTTATGAAATTCAAATTATTTCAAATAGATGTTAAAAGTGTATTTTTAAATGGATATATTGCTGAAGAAGTATATGTAGAACAACCTCCTGGATTTGAAAATCATGCTTTTCCTAATCATGTCTTTAGATTAAATAAAGCTTTATATGGATTAAAACAAGCACCTAGAGCATGGTATGAAAGGCTAAGCAAATTTCTACTAAATAATGATTTTTTAAGAGGTAATGTAGATACAACCCTATTTATTAAAAGAAATCAAAATGATATGCTAGTTATACAAATTTATGTTGATGACATAATTTTTGGGTCTACTAATGAATCCCTTTGTCAAGACTTTGCTAAGCTTATGCAGGGGGAGTTCGAGATGAGCATGATGGGAGAACTCACCTTCTTCCTCAGACTCCAAATCAAACAATCAAAAGAAGGAATCTCCATCACCCAAAGCAAGTACACCAAGGAACTACTCAAAAGATTTGGAATGGAGAACTGCAAACCAATTGGCACACCAATGAATCCCTCAAGTAAGCTTGACAAGGATGATGAAGGTAAATGTGTAGACTTAAAATACTATAGAGGTATGATTGGCTCATTATTATATTTAACTGCAAGTAGGCCTGATATCATGTTTAGTGTTTGTTTATGTGCTAGATATCAATCTAATCCTAAAGAATCTCATTTGAATGCTGTTAAAAGAATCCTTAGATACTTAAATGGTACTCAAACTCTAGGGTTATGGTATTCTAAGGACTCACAAATTGATTTATTAGGATATTCAGATGCTGATTTTGCTGGATGTAAATTAGATAGAAAAAGCACAAGTGGAACTTGCCAATTTCTTGGAGTTAACCTAATCTCATGGTTTAGCAAGAAACAAAATTCGGTGGCACTGTCTACGGCTGAGGCCGAATACATTACAGCCGGAAGTTGTTGTGCTCAAATCTTGTGGATTAAGCAATAACTCGAAGACTTTGAAATCAAACTTAATGAAACACCAATAAGATGTGACAACACAAGTGCCATAAATCTATCTAAAAATCCAATTCAACACTCAAGATCCAAACATATTGAAATAAGACATCATTTTATAAGAGAACATGTTCAAAACAAAAATATAATTCTTGAATATGTTTGCACTGAAAACCAATTAGCTGATATCTTTACAAAGGCTCTTAGTGAGGATAGATTCTGTGAAATTAGGAAAAATCTAGGAATTCTAGATCCATATGCCTAAACTTTTTCTCAATTTCCAAGAATTAATTCTTAGAGATCAATTTCCAACATCTATCCTGATCCCAAAAGCTCAAGTTTATCATTCTAAAAACTTATCATTGAGCAAAACTCCTTCTCCCAAAATTTCAAATTTTTCTAGAATTTATTCATATTTTTCCTGATTTTCTGAACTTCATGAGTCGACCCCCATGAGTCGACTCAATGGCAAACTTGTAAATCCCACCAACTTCCAACGGGCTCATTGTTTTTATATGGGTTACTGTTCGTGAGCCGACCCATCCTCTCATCTTCCTCCTCCCAAAAGCCGTCTTCTCCAATTCTTTTTGCTCCAAATCCAAGGATTTAGTTCGAGGCAATTCTCCCTCCTCCTCTCCACCAAAAATCGCCACCTTGGAAAGGGATTTTTTGTGCTTTCTCACATTGCTTGGCGCGGTTGGAACGTGCCCTAGCACTTCACCGATCTTCCCAAATCCACTTCTTTTCTCCACCAAAAATCCTTCTTCACTCTCTTGTGATCCCTCCTCCACTCATTCAAGTGTTCCTCCAAGTCTTCTTACCTGCTACAAAATTGGATATGGCTCCAAAGATGAAACTTCCCCAAAGAAGAAAGTCAATCCATGAGCCTGAAGAAATTATCCGAAAGAAAAGGCATGCTCAGTCTTCAACTGCTCCCACTCCAGTTTCAGTATCTGCTCAAGGTCCCTCTCAATCCTTCCCAAGCCCCAGTGTGAATCCTCTTTCTGATAGAAAAGTCGAAATCGGGAAGAATATAGATTTTCGATTCTTTGAGAAAGAAGGTTTTACTTTTGCAAGTAAGATTAAAAATCAAGGATGGGAACTCTACTGCTCCCTTAAGGAAGTCACCTATGTTGACCTAGTTAGAGAATTCTACCAGAATCTACTTTATGGAAATGGGTCAGTGACTTCAACAGTCAAGGGAATTGATATTTGCTTAGATTCTAGCATATTGGGAGAAATTCTTCAGTTGCCTAGTGAAGGTTACTCTTATATGGAACTCCCAGTAAAAGAAGAGGGGATCAGAATTATTTTAGAAGAAACTTATTCAGGAAGTTTAAACAAATTGGAAGCAAAGATTTTGTCCATTGAGATGAGGATCCTGCATCAGATGGTAACAAAGCTCTTCTTTCCTAGGAGTGGTAGGCATGACTTACTTTCCAGCAGAGATGTATGTATCATGTTTCATGTCATCACTCAGACCCCCCTGAACCTCCCTGCACTTATGATAGAGGCCATGAGAGAAACTTTGAACAGATCCAAGGCACACTTGCCTTATGGTATGGCCCTTACTAGAGTATTTAGGAGGTTTGGAGTTAGCTGTGAGGGGGAGGCTTCTACTAAACTCTCTCATATGGATACTTTCAACCAACACACCCTGCACCGAATGGGATTTACTAAGACTGATGGTGGTTGGATCAAGGGATCTGAGGAGAGAATTGAAGAGAGAACTGAAAATAGAGCTGAAGACAGAACTGAAGGCAGAGTAGAAGAAGAAGGTCCATCATCTCCTGTCCATGACTTCAGGGCAGCATCACCAAATATCCAGTTCATTCCTGATACAGAGGCTGGCCCTTCAGAGTTTACTAGGATGCCCACACCAGTGTATCAGCCAGAAAGCAGAGCACCTCATTCAGAGTTCAGACTGGCTGACGATCAGATCGAGCATATATCACAGCGTGTGGCTTCTTTGCTGTCTAGTCAGTGGAGTAGTACTTCTTTTGCACCAGGAGCCACTTCTTCTGATCAGACCATTACTCCCCACATCTCCACCTTGTTTCAGATGATATCAGATCAGTCCATCCAAATCCAGCAGCTTGAGGACACAGTCTGGAGACTGACTGGCAGAGTTCTTGACTTGCAGGGGCAAGTCCTTGCTTTGGCCCATCCCAAGCCACAGGAGTCAACTATTGAGGTCACAGACCTCACTGCAGAGGCTGGCAGGCTCAGAGGAGCACTATATGGTGGATATGAGTTACTGAGGAGAGAGATCCGAGGATCGAGTGAGCATGCAACCACTCAGTTCACTGCTCTACTTCAATCTGTTTCCAGAGCACTGAACGTACTTGATTCTATCAGACTCACCCTTTCTGTTCAGTCCTTAGCCTCTCAGCGTACTCAGCCACCCAGTTTATCTCGCTCTCCTGCTCGTGCCAGAGGCAGACGGGGTAGAGGACGCACTTCAGATCCATCAGCTTCTCATACCATATCTGATGACTCCGATCCATGACTTGTCTTGATCATTATTAGATCCTAGGTGTTAGTGTTTTGTTCTAGGATCTGTATTTTGGGGCCATGTATTGAAAAATTAGCTGATTGATTTTTATATTAAGAACTATGTATTGAAACAATTATGGTTTTAATGGAATCATCTTTTACTTATATTTCTACCTTTTGTAATGATGACAATCATACTTTGGTTTTGTTGTTGTTTGCTGTTAATAATTGCTGTATTAAAGGGGAGCAAACATCTGTGATTAACTCTAAAGGGGGAGAAATTAAAGAATATTTCAGAAAAAGGAAGAGTTAACCATGTTTGATGATGTTAAAAAGGGGGAGAAATTAAACAAAAATTTGAGAAATTAAACAAAAATTTGAGAAATTTGGTATCAGACAGAAATTAAACAAAAAGCCATCCATCAAAAGCAAAACCATAAATTATGAGCAATTAAAGAAAAAGCAATCAAAACTACAAATTATGAGAAATTAATGAATGAATTGAAAATTTAAAGAACAATATCAAAAGTACAATGCTAAGTACAATGCAAATAAGTAACTTTTAAATTACTTCTTTACATATGCTCTGATTTGCTTTAAAAAATTTAATATGCTCTGATATACTTCAAAATTCAAACTTGCTCTGATACATCTTTTGAAATTTTATTTACCTTGATACATCTTAAGAAATTTACCTTACTCTGATGCATCCTAAAATTTTTTTTTAACTTGCTCTGATACATTATAAAATTTGCTCTGATACAATGTGAAATCTTCTCTGATACATTATAAAATTTGCTCTGATACAGTATAAAATTTTCTCTGATACATTATAAAATTTGCTCTGATACAGTATAAAATTTTCTCTGATACATTATAAAATTTGCTCTGATACAGTATGAAATTTTCTCTGATACATTGTAAAATCTTTTCTGATAACATTGTAAAAATTATTTTTCTTGCTCTGATACATTGCAAAATTTATTTTTCTCTCTTGCTCTGATACATTTTAAACTCAAAATGATCTAATACTCTTTTCAAATCTTAAGAAAATGGACAAACTATTTTTTGCATATGACCATTTATATTACATACCAAAAGAATCATACTTTTTTCAAGCATATACACCTATAGTGCATTCTTTTGAAATTAATACATTCACATAAATGTTTTTGTTCAAATATTTTATCATCATCAAAAAGGGAGAGATTGTTGCTCCTAGATTGATTTTGATGATTACAAAGCAGATTGAAGGGATACAAATAATTTTAAATTGAAAAAGTCCTTATGCTCTTCAAGGGCAAAATTGTAATTTCACTAAAATCCTGATTTGATAGTATCATTTGGTAGAACAAATGATTTGTAATCTATTGGTAAAAATTTTATTATTTTTAGACTTATATCTTTGAAGTTATGAAGGTTTGAAGTGCATGAGTCGACTCATGAGTCAACTCATGGCACTATGAGCTGATTGGCACGCAAAAATTTCTCATGGCACGCTGGATTTTTGGCTTGGCACGACCTGTGAGTCGACTCATGAGTCGACCCACAAGGCATGACTCGACTCATGAGTCGACCTCTGCTGATTTGGGCCAAAAAATCCAGAAATCTAAGTTTCTGGTCTTTGCAACAGAAGTCGACTCATGAGTCGACTCCTGAAGCATGAGTCGACTCATGAGTCGACCCCTGCGATGGAAAATGTCAGCAACGGCTATTTTTTTGCCCGTTTTAATTACCTTTTATGCTTCCTAAAATTGCTCTAACGGCTCTTTATCTGCCTAAAATGTTTCTCTTGTTTCTTAAGGTTATAAAAGGTCTCAAATGGTGAAAGAAACTGTAGATCAAAACGAGAGATCAAATACAAAAGAGAGGATCCAAAAAAAAATATACACGAAGTGATCAACGAGATATTCGAGAGAAAAAGAGAAGAGGATCCAAAATCTACACGAGAGATTGTGAAAGAGAAAAGCAAGAGCATTCAAAGAGAGATTTTTCAAGCCTATTGTTCAACCTTGATCCAGAGATTTTTCAAAGCCTTCAAGAAGTCCTCAATCAAAGATCATCTTCTTCTCAAGCGTTCATTCAAGCGTTCATCCACCTTGAGAAAATCCAAAAAGGGGATTCTTCATTTGAGTAAAGTATTTTTTATTGTTATATTCGCTCATTTAAGGAGCTGTTATTGTATTAATTTGTGCTCTAAGCTATTTTACTCTTTGTGAGTATTTGTTCTTATTTTTGGAGGGTTTCCAAAATAAGAAAAGGTTGATCCGAACCTGAAATCGGAGTGTTTTGAGTTAGCTTGTACCCAGGAAACAAGTAGACTAGCTTGGGATAGCTAGTGTCGGAGTTTCTGACGATTTGTATTCGGGTTGAATACAAGTATAGTGGATTAAAATTCCCAAGTAGGAGCTTGGGGAGTGGATGTAGGTGCAAGGTTGGCACCGAACCACTATAAATCCTTGTATTTGTGGTGTGCTTTATTGTTTCTCTTTATTTCTTTATTATATCCTTGCATTCTTGCTTTAGGAAATTAATCTTGATTTAAAGTCTTTGTTCTCATTCATCATAAGTAATTAATTAAGCCTAAAATATTTAGAAACCCAATTCACCCCCCCCCTCTTGGGTTGCATAGCTGGGCAACAACAACATCAGTTGCAGTAAGCGCTAGCATAGAAATGTCATAGTCTCTATAGAAAAGTCTGACGCAACAAGTGGTGTAGCTGCCAAGCAGAAGGGAGCCTATAACAAGTTCTAAGATAGTGCCAAGGAGTAAGCAAAGATCTTTAGCTATGGAGGCAGCCATCCCAAAGGTCTCCAAGGGATCTCAAAAGATGAAGAAGATTAGCGATGGCAAAGATGTTCACACAATGGGCTGTCAGGGTATGCAGCGACAGCGGGATCGTGCAGGAGGATATTGCTAGGTTTGCCAAAGCTTGGGGGCACCAAGGTAGAGATTGTAAGAGTTGGTGTGATGCTCTCAAATCTTAGAAGGCCAGGAGAGGAGTCATAGTGATAACTCCAGGATTCTAGGATCGGTGTAGATCCTTGGGTGAAAGGCTATCAGCCTTCACAGTCTTGAGGTCCAGGGGCTTTGGGTCGTAAGAGGCTAACTTGTATTGAACTAGAATTGAGTCCAAGGGTGTGAGATTGGTCAAGTCATGAGGGTACATGAGCTTGGGATGAGCTCAATCTCATTGGATTAGCCATGGGAGATTTTGGGTTAACGGTCAAGTCACATTGGCCATGTATATAAGCACACTATGTGTTAGGATTTGCTTATGGTGGAATATAAATTCTTTTGTCTCTATCTCTCTCTCTCTCTCTCTCGTTGATGCCTCCCCTCTCTCTTTGTGAAAAAAATCGTAGCCACCATCTAGGTTTTGGAGGAGAAGGGCGCCGCATCCAAAACCCAAAAACCCTAGCACCTAGGATTTATTGGCACCTCCCTTTTATGGCCGCCACTCCCCTGATTGGATGCCCTCTTTTCTCTACTGGTTTTGGGATTCATCAAGAGTTGTTTTAGATCTAAAAAGAAGAGTTTCAGATCTGGAAAGGAAAGGGTTTGGATTGAAAAAAAAATCCTATCAAGTGGCTATCGCCCCCAGAAATCTATCGCACAAGGATTTGAACACCTCTTCATCTTGTAGCTAGTTACTCATGCCTAAGTTCTATAAATTTTAGGCATTAAAATAGTAGATTTTAGGTTGATCATGCCTCTATTATTTTGATTTTGATCCAATCTAATAATAAGTGGATTAGGAGAAGGAGGTGTTTCGGAGAGACTGTCGCATAGAAATCTATAGACGCCTGTAGATTTTTCAACAACCAACCAATCAAATTTTCTATGCTTCTCTTTGTCTCTTCTCTGGTTTGTAAGATTAACACCCAGGTTCCCACGTAAGAGATCAATCCACGACTGGTATTGGAGCAGTACCAGATTTCAACCAAGATATGGTTGGGCCCAAGATCTGTCAGATGAAGATCCAATGACGACTTCACTCACGCTCAATCATAGATCTGACTTAACTAAAAAATAAGGTCAAGATCTATTAGGTGATGTTTCAGGACTTAGAGATTAAGTCTGCTACAATTTACTTAAGAAACATTGGGCAAAAGTTGTCCATGCATTGGTTGACACATTCATTAAGATCTGTCAGGTGAGATGGTGTGCTAACCGATGGGACTGCAATACCCACTAGGAACCTTAATTTGCGAAGAAATTTTTGCTTCCCAAGCCGATGAGTATTGGGATCCAAACAAATAATGGGAGAAAAATTCAGCTCGAAGAGAGTGTCTTTGAAGAGCAATGAGTCATAGAGCTTGTGAAATTTGTTCCACCTCATAGATCTAGTAGAATCACACGTCCTCCTAAAAGATACATGGGTATGCTGGAAGAGAATGTAGAGAAAATATTTCTCATGGATGATAGGAACCATGTTGATGATCTTAAAACCTATGATGAGACGATGTCAGACATCGATCCTGAGAAATAATTGAAAGCAATGAGGTCAGAGATTGACTCAATACATACCAATCAAGTGTGGACCTTAGTAGATCCACCTACAGAAATAGTTCCTATTAGATGTAAATAGATCTTTAAGAAAAAGATTGGTTCAGATGAAAAGGTGGAGACCTTTAAAGCTAGGCTTGTGGCTAAAGGATATAGTCAGCATGAAGATGTTGACTATTAGAATATCTTTTTGTCAGTAGCCATGTTGAAGTCTATTCGAATATTGCTTGCTGTTGCAGTAGCTCATAACCATGAGATATGACAGATGGATGTAAAAACTATCTTTCTGAATAGATATTTTGAGAAAGATATCTATATAGAGCAATCTCTGGGTTTTCTATCTAGTGATGGAGATCACAAGATTTACAAGCTACAAAGCTCTATTTATGGACTAAAGCAAATGTCTCAGAGTTGAAATACTAGATTCAATGATGCGATCAAATCATTTGGTTTCATTAAGAATAATGAGGAATCATGCATGTTTAAGAAGGTTAGTGGGAGGGCTGTCACATTCCTCATATTGTATATGGATGACATCCTCCTAATTAGAAATGATATTCTCATGATGACTTATGTGAAAGTTTGGTTATTTAAAGAGTTCTCCATGAAAGATCTTGAAGAAGCATCTTATATTTTAAAAATAAAGATCTCTAGAGATAGATCTAAGAGGATGCTAGGTTTGTCACAGTAACTATACATAGAAAAAGTGCTGAAGTAGTTCAGCACGAAAAACTTCAAGAGGGGTCTATTATCCTTCAGGCATAGAGTTCATCTCTCCAAGAAGATGTGCTTTAGCATACCTGAGGAGATTCAGTGCATGAGCAAGATTTCTTATACTTTCGCTATAGGGAGCCTCATGTACACTATACTATATACTCGACCTAATATTGCTCTTGCTGTAAGTGTTACAAGCAAATATCAGTCGAATCTAAGTGAAGAGCATTAGATTGCTATGAAGAATATCTTTATATACTTGAGAAGGATTAAGGATCTCTTCTTAATCTTTGGAGGAGGAGACTTACGGATACAGAGACACACAAACTTAGATTTTATGTTTGATATTGATGATAAAAAGTTTATATCAGATTTTGTGTTCCTGGTGGTATGGTTAGTTAGAAGAGTTTCAAACAACCAATCATTACAGATTTCATTATGGAGGTAGATTACATCATCATGTTGGAGGCTGCTAAGGAAGGATTCTGATTCAAGAAGTTCGTTGCAGAGCTAGGTGTGATGCAATCAGATGCTGTTCTACTCTTCTGTGACAATAATGGTGCCATAGTGCTCGCTAAGGAACCACGATCTTACTAGAAATCTAAGCACATCGAGCGATGATTTCATCTGATTTGCGAATACTTTGAAAAGAAGTTCATCAAAGTGCAAAGAGTCGACTCTGCAGAGAATGTGGCTAGCCCACTGATCAAGCTGCTGATCCAACAGAAGACTAAAGCTCACCTTAAGAAAATGGGGCTTAGATTCATGGCCAATTGGCTTTTGGTCAAGTGGGAGTTTATTAGATGTATATCCTAAAAATTAGATTAACTGACATATGTACACAATCTACGGACATAATTTTATGATTAAAATTTTTAAAATAAATAAAATTTAAGTTATTTTCTATTCATGTTGTGGTTAAATTGTGTCCATGAATCGTTCGAAAAATTAGCGAATGATGATATGTATTCTTAAGAGTTGAAAATTTGAGGTATGCATCATTAGTGGTTAATTCCTAAATACTTTCAATCAATAGATTATCACAGGGATCACGAACGAAGACAGAGAATTGCGTAGATAGGAGGAGGAAACGAACCAACCCGGGGCCCCAATCCAGATATATCGATGCATGGATTGCTTTTCTTCATGGATAGACGTATCTCGAGTCAACAGTGTGGGGATACTGAAGTGAGAGTGCAGGTGCTTGACAGAGATGAAAGATATTGAGCGTGACCAATACAAGAAGTCATTAGGATGGCTATCCACTCGTAGGTGACTTGCTCAAAGTTGCAGTAGTATAAATAGTATTTTGACCTATGGTGCCTTGGCTATTCATAGTAGAATTGCTGTAGTTTAACTATACCAATGCTTGATTATCTAGTCATTCGAAATCTTGAGATATACATTGGCTATGGTAAGTCCATTGTAGGAATAAGATGCGCACCAAGAAGGGATTTGTCGATCCTGGTAGATAGCGAGAGGTCCTATCCAGTTTATGAAACTGAGTCCTAAAATCCATGGCCATGATAGGTAAATGGTAGAAAGGAGTTTCCATAAGATTTCACATAAACTTGAGTCAATTGAATCTGACATATGCCAAATGAACAGATTTGATGAGTTATCCTTCACCTGTCTCTTATCAGAACTCACAATAGAAGAATCAAACTACATAATAACTACATCTAGAGGTTCAATATTTTATTCGACTAGATTGCCACTATATACTGCTAGATGTCATTGATAGATCGTGAGACTCGTCGAATGTCATCTTGATGATCGATGATCCTTGATGGGGAGAGTTGGAATCATTCCTATCCATCAAAAAGAGTTTCGATAATATTATAATGGAGATCACAGTATATCTCACTATTAGACAGAATAGAATCTATGAGATCACACAAAAGAGATCTTTGTCTGATCAGATGGTTGATTGACGATTATGAATCATTATTGGGTCCAATCGTCAATGTGATTGATGATTAATCCAGTGTAAGAGTTACAATAAAGTAATTTGCTAAGATTTAGTGAGTTGTAGGAGGATTAATTAGTAATTGAATTGCTAATTAACTCAATTTAATTGAGCAATTAGGCTATGATCAAGTCAAATTGAATTAGATTCAATTTGGTTTGATTTGGGTTTGATTAGATCAATCTGATTAAGTTATAAGATAATCCAATTGCAAGGGAGACTAATTCCTGATTTGATTATGTTGTATAGGATCTAGTATTATGTGTTGCAGTAGGAAGAAAGAAGAAATAAAATAGAGAATACACAATTAAGTACGTGGAACAGCCCAAGATCTATCTCCATGGAGCATGCAAGCCTCACTAAGAGAAAAAAATAATATAAGAGAAGAACATCCACTCTCAACTCTCTGTATACACACCTCTCTCAACAAGAAGCTACCCTCACAAAAGCTCTCTCAAAATCTCTCAAAGAGATCCTCTCATAAGTCTGTCAGTATCAAGGTTCTCGATATCCCTGGATGCTCCTTGTGGAAGCCACTACATCATGCCTCACTGTAGCTGCTCTGCCTGATGCTCTACTCTATCCTTGATCTTCTGTCGGTACTCTGCAGTGTCTGCTCTGCCTGCTGCACACCCTCAGCACACATCAGACTCTCTTTCGATGGCTGCCAAGGCCTCTTCTTGGCTCTGATGTCTCCTCTATATGATCAGGATGTCATCAGCTTTTCAATGCAACAAATGGTTTGTCAATCGGAGCTATATAGGCTCCAAAAACTCTAAAACACTATTTTCATAAGATACTAAGGCTGAATAAAATCCTAGACCCATCCGTGGCCATCCAATCGTGATCGACTCACATCAAAGCCATTCGATCGCGTGCATCAGGGCCACGAATCACCTGATCATACCTGGAGTCATCTTCAACCATCTGATCGTGAATGGCTCGCTCCAGAGCCATCGGATCATGCAAAATCGCTCATGGACCTCACGTACACCGTGGCTGAACTGCGCCCGCATGAACCTGCCATGCACCGGCTTGCCAATCACCTGCCATGTCAGCACTCCTCACCTGCTACTTGCTAGCCTGCATATGGACCGCACGAGCGCCCGATGGACTGCGCCGAGGTCACCTGGGTTGCACCTACGCGCACCACCTGGGCCTGGGCTGCATACTCATAGTCGGCCCGTGTGCCCCCCCACGCACTAGGCCGCGCACCTGCTGGGCTACACACGCCCACATGTGGCTAGCTTGCACACCCTGTGGGCTTGCCTGCCATCCGTGGCCCTACCAACCTATCTCTTTGCCTTCTTTCGCACATAACTTCTCTATCTGGACTCTATTTGGGCTGTTCTTAGGCTAATTGGACTTCGTTTGTTATTCTAGATCTCACTATGGGCTTTTTGTGGATTGAATCTCGAGGCATATTTTCTAACATATTAGAAATTGGGTTCAACTAATTTTTTGATTAGATTAAGATCTTATTGAGGAGATTGGATTTCTAATTGGATTAGGAATGTTTACTTTTTTGGGTGTAATCAATTCCTAAATTTGTTAGAAATAATTAAGCACCAAAAAGGAGTCCCAGTCTACTGGGACTCTCTTTCCTTTGCACCCAGAAAGGAGCCATGCCCAACCTTTTGCATGCAAGTTTTCTTGCACCACAACCCTCTCATGCCATCTTCTTTTGCATGAGAAAAATGCTATGCCTTTCCCTTCCCTTTTTGGATGAGATTAGATCAAATTCAAATGGGTTTTTGAATTTGAATTCAAACCTAAGATTGATCTAATCTAATCCTTTGATCCATGCCTCCTTTTAATCCCTTTTTGCGTGTGATATGGAGGAGTTTTTTTTTAGCGTGAGAAAGGGTATCTCACCGTGGAAAAGAAACAAAAAGAGGAGGGCGAGTTTCATCTAGGCATGGGTCATTCCGAGGATTCTTGGGTGTGAGAAAAACAAGGAAGAAAAAGAGAAGAAGGGGTTCTTCTCTAGGGTTTTCTTTATTCTCCTTAGGTATGTCTTTGAGAGAGAAAAGAGTGAGGAGTCTCTTTTCATCATCCACCATACCATCAGCCTCTTTCTTCGTAGAGAGCCTAAGAAAAAAAGGAAGTTGAAGAAAATCTACATCAACTATCAGGAAGTATCTTCTACACGGGAGCTAGCACCACAATGAAGATATAGGCCTCTGATCGGATCGAAGGCTTCGTATGAATATCCATAAAGGTTGGACGCATGTGTGGCTCTACATGAACCTTATCGGATTACCACGATCATCGACAGTGGAGATCATCAACCCATGAAAAGGTATGGAGATCGAATCTCTGGATTTTTGATACTTTTTAAATCTGATTTTTAATTTCAGCATGCATTAGGAGATTAGATGTCCTAAAATTTTCTTCACCAACATATTGATCAATTCGGATAAAATGCAGTTAATTTTGTTCGTATAATAGTTTACGATAAACTAATGATATGAATTGGTCAGAGATTACTGAATCAGATCCACTTGTAATTCCTTCTGGATGCTCATGCTCAGCTTCTCAAGTTCTTCAAGGTCTTGATCATTATCAAACAATGATCGTGATCCGACTGCTCTTCGCGCATCTTAAAATTGAAGAGTCTCTTTGACACTTCAAAATATAGTATGCAGCTTTTCTCACCATACAACTCTTGTAGGTGAGTGATGATAACCCTGACAGTAGGCATGTGCTCATGCTGGTTTTGCAACTTATTTGACATAGAAGTTGAAGGGAAGCATGATAGTTTTGTGCATACATTTTTAAAATTTTACAGTAAAACATACATGGATTAAATAATTTAATCTATAATGCATGCATAGATCAAATCTAAAACTACCATACAGGATCTATGACATTAACTAATATGCATGTAATTCTGAAATCTAAAATTCAGCAAACATAGATTACATCTATATCAAATTAGATTATATCTAAATTATAAATTGAGTTCAAAACTCGATACCTGAGTATGGATAGCAGATCACTACATCTGAAATCTGTGGTAGTTAGTTCTTCATGATGTTCAGCAGCCACACATGCATCCGGCCTTTATGGGTATCCACATGAAGCCCTTGTGCCGATCGATCTCTTCAGGAGGGCTAGCTTACGAAGACACCATACTATTGGCTGATCTAAAAGGAACATAAAGAAGATGAAGAACAAGGAGACCCTCTCTTTTTCTTCCTGGATCCATGCATCAGATCTCTACGATAGAGATCAAGAGAAGAACTCTTTCTTCTCAATTCTCCCACGCATAAGAGAGAACCTTTCTCTCTTCCTTTCATGCCTTTAAGAAGGATTTTTTTCTCTAATTTTTCATGATAAAAATCAGACCTAATCTGATTTCTCATATAAAAAATAATATAAAAACTTAAGTTCTAGAAGAATCCAAAAGAGAGATCCAAGAGAAGAACCATTCTTCTCTTTTATTCTCTCTTTTTCTCCTTGATCTAGAGCCCTAGGAAGCTCCAAACATCCAACCAAATTTTTTTTAATATTTTTTCTCTAAATTTTTATATTAAAAATTAGATCCAATCTAATTTTTATACTAAAAATAATTTTAAAAAAAATCTGAGTGAAGAACTCCTCCAAGGCTGCGCACAAGAAAGAAGATATTTCTTCTTTCTTCTCTTCCTCTCGTTGGGAAGAACCTTTCTTCTCTAATTTTCTACTGTAAAATCAGCAGAGGACCCTCTCTTTTATGCTTAAGAACTAGCAAGCAAAAGCTTTACAAAATCCCTTCAAAAGGGGTTGGAGAAGAAGGCTTAGGTGTGTGGGATTTGGGGCATCCGATTCTTGGATGCCCCCTCCTTCTTTTGGCAACTTGGAGAGGGGAGGGGCACACATTATTTCTCACAAAAGATAAAGGGGGTGTGGCATCCCTTTTTGGGCATGGGTTCTCATGGTGAAAAGAGATGTGGCATGGAGAATCTTAAATGCATAGGGTCTAAGAGTTGGTTAAGTCCTATTCCAAATAGGACTCAAGAATTTTGTTCCAACTCTAACTAATTCTTAGACCCAATCCTAACTAACTTAGAAATTAGTTATAACAAACTAACTAATTAAGTCCTAGTCCAATTATAAAACTAATTAGGCCCCAATCCAATTAAAGAATTAGTTAGATTAAAAATTTCATCAATCCATGGATTAATTCTTTTCATCTTAATGGATACCAGGGAAGCTATTGATCAATAGGACTTGATCCAATCAAGCCTATTATCCAATAGAATTTGATCCAATCAAACTTAAATTAAATTAAATTAAATTTTATTCAATTTAAAATCTAATTTGCATCTCTATGATCAATTAAAACAAGCCCTATTATCCATTAGGGATGCATCCAATCAATCCAAAGCAAATCTAATTGAATCCCATTCAATTAGATCTGATCCAATCTCTATTGCTCAATCAAATTGAGCCAATAATAATCAAATTATTAATTAATTATTTTTTTAATTTATCAATCATTAGTAAATAATTTATTACAATCTTTGCACAGAATTAATCATCAATCACATTGATAATTAAACTCTTCAATGATTCATAATCGTCGATTAGTCATTTGATCCGATATGTACTTCTATGTGTATGATCCTATAGGTTCGAACCTAAGAGGATAATACAAAAATAATTCTTATACCAATCAATGAAATCATCTAGTAATGAGATCCAACATCCAAATAGGTCGAATGTATACTCAACAACACTCTAGAACCTATGTGAATATAGTTACCATATAATTCATCCCTTTAACTCTCGATGCTCAAGGATGACTTAGGGTTAAACTGTCAAATCAAGATGAGTGATCCACATTGTGTCCCAACCTCAAAAATTTTATGACTCCTCACTAGGACTACTTTGGCCAAAATTTTGCTGAATTAAAATACAGTGATGCATCATCTTCAATTTTATTTGGAGCGATCAATCTTATCTTGATTCGCACTCAGATTTCACAAGTACTTGACTGTATTTAGAAATCTTCTATCACTGAATTAGAATTCGAGTAGTTCGGTATCAAAATATAGTGAGTTGCTTATAAATTACCAAGACAGCCTCAGGTCAGAGAGATATTTATATCCATATCCTATCAGAGTACCCCTTAATAGCAGAATACTCTAGAATTGATCATGCTCAGTGAAACATACTTCTATATTTCACTCGTATGCATATCTATATCACCACACGTCTTGATTAAGAGGACAACCAACTAATATGGTACACAATGACCTACACTCGATACAATTATCATTCTTGTAATAATTGTATTATTTGATTATGAGCAGAATTTAAGAACCACATGATAAATCCTCCTTTATCATTTTGGAAGTAGCTCTAAGAACTTCATCATAACATATAAGTTCTATTTAGAAAGATGTATTCCTTATGATGAATCTATCAAATAATATTTATCAATTTTATAATTTATATACATATGTAGAGCACAATCATCTACAACTTAGATGATTAATTTTAGGATATATTTTTTAACAACTCTTACTTGAACTAAAACTAATCAGATTGGTATCAAATATCCATCTTTTATTTGAGATCATCGAACTCATTAGATCCGATTGCTCTAGTCAATGGGTCGGCCAAGTTCTTCTTTCAGTCGATCTTTCTAAGATCGACTTTACCTCAATCCTTTCAGATAAGGTGATTGCAATGCAGAAAGTGTTTGATTCTCAGATGGAACATCAATTCTTCAGCTTGAGCTATGGCTCCGGTACTGCTGTCAATATAGAAAGACTGGACCATTAATGAAAGGTGCCACTCCAAGCTCGCTAATGAACTTTCATGACCAAACAACTTCTTTACTAGCATCAAATGCTGCAAAAAACTCCGTATTGCAAATAAAATTGGCTATTAAATACTGCATGGAACCTTTCCAGCATGTCACTCCTCTTTTTAGGATAAAAATATAATCTGACACAACTTTATCATTTCAATCCGACTAGAAACTGAAATCAATATTTCATAGATTTTAAGTCAGATTCTCTATAAACAAACCATTGATCCTTAGTATTTCATAAATACTTAAGGATGGTTCTCATAACCTTCCAAACTTTATGGAGAACAGAGATGACAACTAAGCTTTTATTCCCTGTAATGTAGGGATGTTATTTTTGATTAAGAAAATTTCATCCCAAACAATACAAAGAATACTATTGCAGAACCATGAGCCCTTTTGTACATACAGGATTCTACTTCATTCTCAATGAAGCCATACGTTCAAAATGTATGTTCCAACTCCAAGAAGTTTAATTCAATCTGAATGGATTTGAGGATTGTCACAAAAAAAATATCTCATCATAATCAACATTATAACTTTGATGAAATTCTTAACAATCGGATAGAATTCATAGGTCTCCACCTTTCCATCTATGCCTCTTATCCATCTAAAATTCACTCACACCTTGTGGGTCTTACCCTTTCAGGTGAATCAATGAATATTCATACATCGTCGATCTTTATGGACTTCATTTCAGATTTAATGACTCCAAGCCACTTCTCAAAGTTAGATCCCTGTATAGCATCCATATGGGAGATCAAATCTCCATCCCAAATCTAAAAATTGAAGTATCTGTTCGACTGATATGGTACTCTACCGTATCTACTCAAGGATGTCTTTACATCGGACTCTAAATTTGATCTAATTAACTCCAATTCTATTGGTTTATGTGTCAGAGTCAGTTCCTCTACCTATCAAGCTTCACTAAGCTTGTTCTTAATGGCATCAATTCCTTCACCAAGAAACTTTTTTTTCAAAAAGAATGTCTTAAGATTTACGAACATCCCATGTCCATTAGGAAGGTAAAAGGAATATCTCTAAAATGATATTTATCTGACAAAATCCAAGTTAGTCCGTTTGTGAATATTTCACATAAATTTGAAACCTCATATCCTAAGATAAGAGAGCATCGAATTACCCAAGTCCATATCTCATATGGAGTTTTGGTGATCGATTTGCTCAGAACATTCTTAAGTACATATCAAGTAGTCTCTAAAATATAACCTCAGGTAGACTAGCAAACTCCACAGTGGACCGAACCATGTCTAATAAAGTTTGATTTTTTCTTTTAGACATATCCTTTAAACAGTGGTGTCTTAGGAGAGATTTATTGAGAGAGAATCCAATTCTCTTCAAGATATATCTAAAATTTATTTTAAAGGTATTCACTTCATTAGTCTAACCGATGAGTTCTAATACTCTTTGCAATTTATTTTTCTATCTCATTACGGAATTGTTTAAATATTTTAACCGATTCGGACTTATACTTCATAAGCAAGATGCACCCATACCAAGATAAGTCATCAGAGATTTTAATGAAGTAGTAAAGTCCTCTTCTGACACTTATGTTCATAAGTGCAAATACATCAATATGTATCAAACTCAGAATATTATTAGCCCATTCACCCTTTCTAATAAAAGATGACTAAGTCAACTATGCCAAAGGTAGGTTTCAGTGACATTATCTAATCTAGGATGCTAGTTAAATATGTACTTTACACTAACAGGCTATGGTACTAAATTTGTATCATTTTCAGTTGTCCACTCATTATTGCAATATCATTTACAATGATATCGCAATAATCATTCTTATTGACACCATCAATAAGATTGGACAGTAGTGATAATCACGTAAAATGATATTTTCAAGATTGAAAATAAGCTCGATGATTCCTAATGTTAAGACTGGAATAGACTTCCATCTCTTACATTCAGAAGTCTCTTACCATTTTCAAACCTTCTACTATCTTGAAGTTTTTTATAACTATTTACAAACATGACTTATATTGTTAGTATCCTATACCCAAGTATTACCAATAAAAAAATTTTAAGAAGTTATCATATAACTATCTTGACCAACAATCATTTGCTGATTTCTCTTTTAGTTCTATTTGAGTCAAAGAAACCAAAACATTGAGAACAATTCCTCTTCCAATGATCTAGCTTCTTCTAAAGAAGTATTCTATCTGATTATGATTAGCCTTAGACTTCTTGATCAATTCAGCTCAAAAATTATATTCAACTTCTGATACTGGCTATCGAAGTTAGATTCGATAACATTGTCACTGTCTAACAGTGAACAGAGCGATAATTTTCTAGCTATTTCTGAAAAGAGAACTATTGACCTATTAGTATATGAACTATTTTAAGTCTAAAGATTTGGATTTTAGTCTAAAAGTTTTTTCATTATTTTATACGAATTGGTAGCCTCTACCTTCAATTCAATAAATTACTTTAATTCCTTAGTGGGTACTAGAATCTACATAGACTGTATTTAGATCCGAGTGTGGCTCGGCCAATTCTAGTACATCCATGGATATTTTTCTAACTAATTATTTTTTTAAATAATTTCTAACAATTAGATTTTACCCCAGATATCTCTTCAGCAGGTGTATGGTGTCTCCACTGAAAAATATAGTTAGATCCAACCATTAACATGACTACATCAAGTGCATCTAGCAAATGAATGTCCAGATCCGAGTGTGGCTCAGCCAACCTGACCATTGATCTAAAAAACACAACAAGATGGTCATATGATGAATGATAATTCTAATACCCAATAGACACCAGGTGTGTGGCGCCTCCAATGTTTATTTAGAATATTGGATGTATTATCATGCACCTTAATGGGTGGCTATGATCTAGTTATCCCCATAAATAGCTTATTTTATGGATTTAATAATTTAAAAAATTTAGTTAATATATTTTTAAAAATAATCAGTCAATCTATAAGTCACAAATCCTTCCACTGACTTCACCAAGTCATGTAAAGGACTAAATACTAGCTGGTCCAACTGACAAGTCGTAAATCCTCCTACTGACTTCACCAAGTCATGAGAAGGACTAGAGACAAGTCAGCCTCGGATACGTAAATTAGTCATACTGATTAACCTTAATGATATGGGTCAACTTGAGTCACCTAGTAATCTAATCAGCCCAATGACTCGGACTCAACCACTAAGCCTTAATCAAGATTCATTTGGTTTAATCAAAGATATGAACTCGACCTTTTACAACTATTATGTTTAATCTAGAGTATCCTTGATCTAATCTAAATCAACTATTGGTTAGATTTGATCAACTATTTTTTTTAGTCTATTAATTGTTTGATTCTAATCTTAGGTTAAACCTAATTAAAAGGATCTGATTTGAGCTAACCCATGCCCCATATTTTATGCAATATCATTAGATCTTTAATCATAATTCTAAATCTAAAATATATTTCTTAATTCTTAATTAAGTATAGCATTAACATGGATTAAGATTATTAATTAAAATTATTTTAATTTTGTAAAATAATTTTACATCATTTTTATACAAAATTTTTTGTTCTAAAAACTAAGTCCGCTCACCCCTAAACTGAGTCGGCTCACTTCAGTGGATCGACTAAGTTTGATACTTGATCGACTAACTGATCATGAACAGTAACCATTACTATTTGGCCTAAGATAATTAGATCGGGTCAGTTAGTACTGAATCGACTAAATCAGGAGACTGGGTCGACTCAGTTCAAAATTAAGTCAGCTTAGTTGCTATGTCAACAGGTATCATATAGTTTCATATCAAAAATTCTCGTATAAACTGAAATAAAATCAATCATAACAAACTTTTAGATCATATCTAAATATTTTATAATTTTAAATTTTATTTTTATGATTAAAATAATTTTAATCATATAGATTAGATATTTTTTTCATACAACTTATGCTTTGTATCACATACAACAAATTCTAAGGTTTCAACATCTAAGATTTTGCGGCAAATTAAGTTCTTCCTTTCGTATTTTTCTTTATGGGATTAAATCAGATGGCACCCCAATAAGCCATAAGAGCACCCTATCAAATAGGAAGAGAGGGCTTTTAAACTCTTTTTGCTTTTATAACCGGACGGTCTGGTGGTCAACCCAATCTAAGTACTTACTAATCGGATTGTCTAATCTACTCACATATCATATATGCAAAAATTTAGATCTAATCTAAATTATATCATATCTGATTTTTTTATTAGATCATATCTAAAATTAGATCATAATACATCCTATGTATTACAAAATCTAGATTTCAACTCTACAAACATATATGTTCATGTCATAACGAACCTTCACTTTGATACCAGTTGAAGGGAAGCGTGATGATTTTGTGCATACATTTTTAAAATTTTATAGTAGAACATACATAGATTAAATAATTTAATATACAATATATGCATAGATCAAATCTAAAACTATCATACAGGATTTATGACATAAACTAATATGTATGTATATAATTCTGAAATCTAAAATTCAGCAAACATAGATCACATCTATATCAAATTAGATCATATCTGAATTATAAATTGAATTCAAAACTCGATATTTGAATGCGGGTAGCAGATCATCATATCCAAAATTCATGGTAATTAGTTTTTCATGATACTAAGCAGTCGCACACGTGTCTGACCTCTATGGATATCCACACGAAGTCTTTTTACTGATCGATCTCTTCGAAAATGCTAGCTCGCAAAGACACAATGCTATTGACTGATCTAAGAAAAATATGAAGAAGATGAAGAATAAGGAGACCCTTTTTTTTTCTTTCTGGATCGACATATCAGATTTTTATGATAGAGATCAAGAAAAAAACCGTTTCTTCTCAATTCTTCCATGCACAAGAGAAAATCTTTCTCTCTTTCTTTCATGCCTTTAAGAAAAAAATTTTTCTCTGATTTTTGATGATAAAATCAGATCTCATCTACTTTTTTATGTAAAAAATAATATAAAAATTTAAGTCTTAGAAGAACCCAAAAGAGAGACCCAAGAGAAGAACCATTCTTCTCTTTTCTCCTCCCTTTCTTTCCTTGATCTAGAGCCCTAGGAAGCCCCAAACACCCAACCAAATTTTTTTGATGTCTCTTCTCTAAATTTTTATGTTAAAAATTAGATCCAATATAATTTTTATACTAGAAAAAAAAATCTAAGAGAAGAACTCTTTCTCCAAGGCTACGCATAAGAAAGAAGATCTTTCTTCTTCCTTTTTTTCCTCTCGTTGGAAAGAATCTTTCTTCTCTAATTTTTTGCTATAAAATCAGCAGAGAATCCTCTCTTTTATGCCTAAGAATCAATGAGCAAAAGCCTCACAAAATTCCTTTAAAAGGAATTGGAGAAGAAGGCTTAGGCATGTGGGATTTGGGGCATTCAACTCTTGGATGCCCCCTCCTTCTTTTGGTGACTTGGAGAGGGTAGGGGCACACATTATTTCTCACGAAAGACAAATGGGGTGCGGCATCCTTTTTTGGGTGTGGATTCTCATGATGAAAAGAGATGTGGCATGGAGAATCTTAAATACATGGGGTCTAAGAGTTAGTTAAGTCCTATTCCAAATAGGACTTATGAATCTTGTTCTAACTCTAACTAATTCTTGGATCCAATCCTAACTAACTTAGGATAGTTATAACAAACTAAATAATTAGATCCTAGCCCAATTAAGAAACCAATTAGGCCCCAATCTAATTAGAAAATTAGTTAGATTAAAAATCTCATCAATCCAGGGATTAATTCTTTTCATCTTAATGGATATCAGGGAAGTTATTGATCAATAGGGCTTAATCCAATTAAGTATATTATCTAATAAGATTTGATCCAATCAAACTTAAATCAAATTAAATTAAATTTTATGTAATTTAAAATTTAATTTGCATCCCTAAGATCAACTGGAATAAGTCCTGTTATCCATTATGGATGCATCCAATCAATCCAAAGCAAATCTAATTGAATCCAATTCAATTAGATCTGATCTAATCCCCATTGCTCCATCAAATTAAGTCAATAATAATTAAATTATTAATTAATTATTTTTTTAATTTATCAATCAATAGTAAATAACTTATTGCAATCTTTGCACAGAATTAATCATCAATCACATTGATAATTAAATCCTTCAATAATTCATAATCATCGATCAGCCATTTGATCGGATAGGTACTTCTATATATGTAACCCTATAGATTTGAACCTAAGCCTATAGCACAAGAATAATTCTTATACCAATCGATGTAACTATCTAGCAATGGGACCCGATGTCTGGATAGGCCGAATATATGCTCAGCAATACTTTAGAACCTACGTGGATGTAGTTACCGTATAATTCATTCCTTTGACTCTCGATACTCAAGGATGACTTAGGATTTAACTGTCAATCCAGATAAGTGGTCTACATTGTGTCTCAATCTCAAAAATCCTATGACTCCTCATTAGGACTACTTTGGCCAAAATTTTGCTGAATTAAAATACAGTGATGAATCATTTTTAATTTTACTTGAAGTGATCAATCTCATCTTGACTCGCACTCAGACTTCATAAGTACTTAACTGTACTCTGAAATCTTCCATCATCAAATTAAAAATTTGGATAGTCCAATATCAAAGCACAGTGAGTTATTTGCAAGTCACTGAGGTAGCCTCTGTTCAGAGGGACACTTATACCTATATCCCATCAGAGCAACCCTTGATAACAGAGTGCTCCAGAGTTGGTCATGCTCAGTAAAACGTACTTCTATATTTCACTCGAATGCCATATCCGTGTCACCACACACATTGGTTAAGAGGACAACCAACTAATATGGCACAGAACGACCTATACTTGATACAATTATTATCCTCATAATAATTATATCATTTGATCACAAGCAGAATTTAAGAGTCACATGATAAATCCTCCTTTATCATTTTGGAAGTAGTTCTAAGGACTTCATCATAATATATGAGTTCTATTTAGGAAGATGCATTCTTTATGATGAATCTGCTAGATAACATTTATCAATTTTATAATTTTTATACATGTATAAAGCACAATCATCTACAACCTAGATGATTGACTTTAGGATACATTTTCCAACAAAAGTCGGTATGTAGCATTTTACCCTATTGTCATCATCCGTCCACTTATCGAGTGCTACTCTATGGTCAGCACTAGGATAGCTTGGTAAAGCAGGGGGGTCCTGATCAAGTGCATAGCCTATTTTCTCAGAAATCAAGACGATCTTAAGATTTCTGAGCTAGTCCTTGAAGTTGATTTCGATCAATCAGTTGGACTCAAGGATACGAGCTAAGGGGTTGGAAGCTGACGTGATTTAACTACAAGGGTAAAGATTTAAGTTAGACATTTATACTTAATTTTTTAATTTATTCTAAGAATTTTTAAAAATAAATTGGGCTCCTACTATTTTTTTGAATCCCTCTCATTCTTCGGATGGAGAAACAAAAATCCTAACATGATTAAAAATTTTTAGTGGGTATTACGATCCCATCGATGTACACGGACCTCATCTGATAGATATTAGTGATATGCATATCGATAAGTGGACAACTCTTGTTCAATACTTCTTCAAGCATGTTGCAGCGATTCATCTCTAAATCATATGGGCTCACCTGACATATATTAGCCATACTCTTTAGTTAAGTCAGACCCACCATTTAAATGTAAGAGTGAAGCCATCATTGGATCCTTTACTTGACAGATATTGGGCCCAATCTCATCATCACTCCACAGCAACTCTTACTAATAGAGTAGTTGCATGTTTTCAGTGAGACTGAACTACTGTAACCAACTGATAAAAATCAACATCAGTAGCATGTCCACACATCTACAACATTGGAAGATCGCTAGACTTAATATATGTAAGAAGATTTTAATTTAGGTCTCATTTTAATTAGTCGTAACTATTATGACTAACCCTAAGGGCATGGGCTAGCTTGAATCACCAAGCAACCACACCAAGACTAATCAACCGAATTGGTCAGAAAAATTTAAGATCGATGGGGTTCCCCCTGTTGCTTATCTTAAATATTAATAAATTGATCAGATCAGTGAATGAAACTAATTAAATAATCACCTCTCTTAATTAGGTCGAACTAAACTATTTTTCTTAGACACTAATAGATCAATCAATTTCGAATAGGTTAGCTTGTGTAACTTAGGCTCAAGCCATTGAGCCAAATTAGGTGTTAATCGATTTGATATATGACTGTCAATCGATTTCACCAACTACATCTAATGGTTTGATCTCGAGCATTTTTGACCTAATCCTAATCAACTCTTGATTGGGTTGGGTCAACCGCTCATCTCGCTTGAGCCCTAACATGTACTAATCGATTATCTAAAAGTAATCAAATTACTAGATCTAATTAAACCACCCAAGCCCAAACTCTCATGTATTATGCTTAAGATTATGATCTTAAATTCTCAATTTCAGATTTAATCTTAATTTCAGATCCTTAGTACTTAATTTCATATCTTTAATCAAATGTGTTATGAACATGAGGTAGTTTAGATGTCGAAACTATTTTTAGATCTAAACAAACAATCTATGTATCTCATATATAAATATAAAATCAAATCTAGACATGATCAATATATCACATATATTAATTAAAGATTGGATCTAAACATGCATTCATATATCATATATATAAATAAAAATCAGATCTAGAAATCTGTTTTCAGATCTAAACATGCATTCACATATCATATATATGAATAAAAATCAGATCTAGAAATCTATTTTCAGATCTAAACACGTATTCACATATCATATACATGAACAAAAATCAGATCTAAATTAAAAATATTTTTTAAAATCTCTCAACATCGATATAGGACAGCCTTTTCAATATAAGGGATAAACCTTATGTTAGGATAATCTTATGGCATACCAATGTTTAGATCATTAATCTCATTAATTTTAGATCTGATTAGAAATCAGATCGCATGTTATTTTCATGCATATGAACCCATGGCTCTGATACCATTATTGGATTAGGTATATTTTAAGCATGTAGATTTCAAATTTTTTTTAAAATCACAAACAGTGGAAGAATAGATTAACAATTAATCTATGTATGCATATATCTACAGATCTAGTTCACACATTATGAAAATAAACATGCATATAACATATGATTTCAAAGATTAAATGATAACGGTAATCAGATCACCAACCTGAATCGCTATTCCTTTCTTCAGATCTAGATCTGAGGATGTCTCTAGTTCTATTGAAGCCGCACACATGTCTGACCTCTACGGATATCTATTCAGCACTCGATCTCAAATACTCCTCCAGATCCTCCTTTTTCAAGTCGGATCTTCCAAAAGTGCATGATCAGCCTTCAAATCTGATCTTGATTGGTTGATCTTCCTTCTATTTTTCTTTTCGGACGTAGATCTAAACACGATCGGCTCGGATCTACACTAATCTTCTCAGATCATTGGATCTGCCCAACACCTTGGGCGTGTGCAATAGAGATGCCTAACTCCTTTAGGCATGAGGTAGGAAGAGAGGAAGAGGGCATGGGAAGAGGGGAGATGTGAGAAGAGATAGGGCGTGGGGTCTCAAGTGGCGCAGGAAATTCATAATAAATTTTGCATTACTTCATGAGATCAGATCTCAATTTGATTTTAAATAAACCGTAAAGTCCTTCTACTTTAAGTTGTTGACTTTTCCATGTCAGCAGAAGGACTTCTCCTTCTGGCACCCCACCCTCTCTCATTTTCTCGTATACTCACACAAATCACCGAATGAAAAGGGGGCGCCAACTTTTGGCGCCCCATCCAATGTTTATCCAAAAGTGGCATGTGCCCACTCCCTCTTATCCAAACATCCATGCAACCACTAGGGGTGTGTGATGCGAAAATTTAGTGCAGGGGCAAAATGGTAATTTTAAAACTTTTTCAAAATTACTATTTTACAGTAGAATTATTAATTAATCTCATTAATTAATACTAATTAACCCTACACTAGGATCTAAATATGATACAACAGCATGCATTTAAATTTGAAATTCAAATTTGAATCAGTAAACGTTTTACAGTACTGTGTTCAGAACACAACACCTCTTGCGGGTAGTCGATCACCGCAATCTGATCACCATCGGGGGGCTCTGATCGTCATGTCGCAGTCACATAAATGTCTGGCCTCTGCGGATCATCCACACGAAGCTCCCGTCTGATCAGCTCCTCACGAATGCTAGTTCGTGATTTCACCCTTTTGATGGCAGATGTTGATCGAACTCCTTCGATCGATGTGTGCCGACTTCTCGGATGCTCCAGATCATCTGCACAATTTATTGAGAGACTGATGGATCTCTCCCTAAAATTTGGTGGACTCACGACACTCGTGGCACACCAATCTCACTTCCCGAACCCTAGGTAGAAACCCTAGGGTACACACCAAAAACCCTGCACCCAATTTTCTCTCTTTTCTTTCTTTTTCTCTCAGAAGGTTTTGGACCTTCACCTTGCGCAGAAGCCTTCCTCACGCCCCAAAGTTTCTCTCCTAAAATTTCTACACACGTCCCACCTTTCTCCTCTTTTTAAAACAACGTCGAACGTGTCTTATCCGCGTGAGAGGATAAAGACAAGAGGTTACACATTTGAATTCAAATCAAATTTGAATTCAAACGAAAACCAACTTATCCCTATCCTTTTGGGTGTGAGAAGAGAAGGGGCGTGGCTCTTTGTACATGAAAAATGTTTCACGAGAAACCTTTTCTCGTGTAAGTAATGTGGCGCACAAAATAGATAAGGATGAAAGGGCAAGTGATAAGTTATCCATTCAAATTCAAACATGCTTTGAATTTGAATGGCTAACTAATTATTTTATCCATCCATATGGCGCATAAATGAGGGTGTGGGGAAGGGTTTTGCGTGAGAAAAATTTCACGAGAAGTTTCTTCTCGTGAATTCAAATGGGTGCAAGGAAGTTGGATGTCGCAGGGAATTTAAAACAAGGTGGTTTGATTCAAATTGAGCCAACCTAATTTAAAATAGGTCAAGCACAATTAGACCAGATTAAACCCAACATAATTAGGCTTAATTAGGCTCAATAAAATCCTAATCAAATTAGGAATTAACTAAACCTAACCCCTGATCAAATCAGAGACTAAACCACCTTAGCGATTAGGTCAACATTTAACCTAATCGGGTCAATCCAAACTGAATCTAATTCAATTGGACTTGATCCAAAAATAATTACTCAATCAAATTGAGTTAATTAGCGATCAAATCATTAATTAAACCTCTCATAAATATTGAGTCCAAATCCGATGGGCAATCAGGCATCAGAGACCATCGATATGAAACCCTGATCAAAGAATTCAAATTTCAAATTCAAAATTTGAAATTCAAAATTTTGACCTCGGTACCCAAAATGTGTGGAACTCATGATCAGAGAATCCTAATTCTCAATCATAGAGTTTCAGACAGATAAGACTCATAATCAGCCATCAGATCAGAAAGAAACCTCTAATGTGTGTGACCCCGCAGGTTCGAACCTAAGCCGGTAGCACAGGAACCAATTCCTGTACTAATCGAAGTGACCATCTAGCAATGGTACCCGATGACCGGATAGGTCGAATAATCACAATCGAAATATTCAGAACCTACGTGAATATGGTTACCGTATAATTCATCCCTTTTGACCCCTGTGTTTAGGATGACTCAGGGTTAAACTGTCAACCCTGATGATATCATCCGAATCGTGCTCAACTCAATTAGTCCTGTGACTCCTCACTAGGACTACCCTGGCCAAGGTTTTGCTAAATTGAAACACGACTGTACACAGCTCCTAAACTGGAGTGGTCAATCCCATCTTGACACACGCACCGACAAGTCAAGTACTTGACTACACCCAGCAACCTTCCGTCACTGAATTAGAAATTCAGGTAGTCCAGTGCCTAAGTGTAGTGAGTTGCTTGCAAGTCACCGTGGCGGTCTCAGGTCGGAGGGACATTTATACCCATATCCCATCGGAGCAAATCTTGACAGCAGAAATAGCTCCGGAGTTGGTCACGTTCAGTACAGATGTACCATTACATCTCACCTGTATGCCATACCAGTGTCTCCACACTCTTTGGTTATGAGGACAACCAACCCATATAGCACACAACGACCTATGCTCGATAAATGTTGTCGTCCTTAGTAACAACGTATCATTTGGTCGCGAACATGTTTAAGGACTAAGCGACAAATCCTCCTTTGTCGAGTCTAAATAGTCCTAAGGACTTCACCACAACACAGGAGTTTATTAGAAGATGAAATATTTGTGATGAAAAAATACCAAAATAACTTTTATTTATTTATAATTCATATACTATACAAAAAAGAGCACAACCGTCAACAGGCTGACGATTGGCTTTGGGACACTATTCCCAATAATCTCCCACTTGGCCTAAAGCCTATCGGTGCAGTATCTAATACCCATCTTCGACTTGTAGTCGTTGAACTCCTTCACCGCAATGGCTTTAGTGAATGGGTCGGCCAGGTTCTCCTTCCCGTCGATCTTCTGAAGGTCGACGTCACCTCGATCCACGATCTTCCGGATGAGATGGTAGCGGCGCAGAATATGCTTCGTCCGCTGGTGTGCCTTTGGTTCCTTCGCCTGAGCAATGGCTCCAGAGCTGTCGCAGTAGAGCAGAACTGGACCAACAAGGGAGGGTGCTACTCCGAGCTCGATGATGAATTTCCTCAACCACACCACTTCTTTGGCAGCATCTGATGCAGCAATATACTCCGCCTCGCATACTGAATCAGCCACAGTGTGCTGCTTGGAACTCTTCCAGCAGACAGCACCACCATTAAGGGTAAAAATAAATCCTGACACACTCTTGCTATCATCGCGATCAGATTGGAAACTAGAGTCTGTAAACCCTATAAGTCTCAAGTCTGATTCACCATATATAAGCCACTGGTCCTTAGTATTTCTTAAATACTTCAGGATGGTTTTAACAACCTTCCAGTGATTCTCTCCTGGATCAGATTGGTATCCACTCACTACCCCTAGTAGTATGCCACATCTGGTCGTGTACATGTCATGGCGTACATGATAGATCCCACTGCTGAAGCATATGGAATCCTACCCATACGCTCTCTCTCTTGAGGTGTTGTCGGACAATCCCTCTTCGAGAGAGAAACTCCATGGCCTATCGGTAGATAGCCTTTCTTGAAATTTTTCATGCTGAACCTTTTCAACATAGTATCAATGTACGTGGATTGGGATAAGCCAAGCAACTTTTTGGATCTATCCCTATAGATCCTCATCCCTAGGATGTAGGAAGCTTCTGCCAGATCCTTCATGGAGAACTGTGACGATAGCCAAATCTTTATTCCCTGTAATGCAGGGACATCATTCCCGATTAAGAGAATGTCATCCACATACAATACAAGAAATACTACTACTGGACCATTAGCCCACTTATAAATGCAGGGCTCTTCTCCATTCTTAACGAAGCCATACGTTTTGATCGTCCTATCAAAACGTATGTTCCAACTCCGAGATGCCTGCTTAAGTCCATAAATGGACTTCTGTAGCTTGCACACCTTAGACTCATCTGTGGATGTGAACCCTTCAGGTTGTATCATATACACCTCTTCGTCTAGCTCCCCGTTTAGGAAAGCTGTCTTTACATCCATCTGCCAGATTTCATAGTCCAAATGGGCAGCTATCGCAAGCATAATCCGAATGGATTTGAGCATTGCCACAGGAGAAAACGTCTCGTCATAGTCTATACCATAACGTTGATGATATCCCTTGGCAACCAGACGGGCTTTATAGTTCTCCACCTTTCCGTCTGTGCCCCTTTTCCTTTTGAAGACCCACTTACACCCTATGGGTTTTACTCCTTCGGGTGGGTCAACCAATGTCCACACATCGTTGACCTTCATGGACTCCATTTCGGATTTCATGGCCTCTAATCATTTCTCAGAGTCAGATCTCTGCATTGCATCCATGTAGGTGATCGGATCCTCATCATTTTCATCAAGTTCGACAGGATCACCATCCCGGACCAAGAAACCATAGTATCTGTCCGGTTGATGTGGTACTCTACCAGACCGCCTTAAGGGTGCATAATCAATGGGCTCCGGATCTGATCTAATCAAATCCGGTTCAGGTTCAGTAACATGTGTCAGTTTTTCCACCTGTCGAACTTCGTCAAGTTCGACTTTAGAGGCAACAGTTCCTTCACTAAGGAACTCCTTTTCTAAAAAGATTGCCCTAAGGCTGACAAACACTTTTTGCTCATCAGCAAGGTAGAAATAATATCCTTTGGTCTCTTTTGGGTACCCTATAAAATTACACTTGTCAGACCTAGGTCCAAGCTTGTCTGTAATTAAACGTTTAACATAAGCCGGACACCCCCAAACCCTAAGGTGCGAGAGTACTGGCTTACGTCCTATCCATACCTCATATGGTGTTTTGGCTACAGACTTACTCGAAACTCTATTTAGAAGGTAACAAGCCGATTCGAGCGCATATCTCCAGAGGGAGATCGGCAGACCAGCAAACTCCATCATGGATCGAACCATGTCTAACAGGGTCCGATTCCTCCTTTCAGACACACCATTATGCTGTGGTGTTCCAGGAGGAGTCCACTAAGAGAGAATCTCATTCTCCCCTAGATACGTCAGAAACTCATTGGAAAGGTATTCACCTCTTCGATCAGATCGAAGAGTTTTAATACACTTCCCAGTTTGTTTTTCTACCTCATTTCGGAATAGTTTGAACATTTCAAATGATTCCGACTTATGCTTCATTAAATAGACATACCCATACCTAGATAGGTCGTCTGTGAAGGTTATGAAGTAGAAAAATCCACCTCTTGCACTTGATCTCATGGGTCCACATACATCAGAATGTACCAGACCTAAGAGTTCACTGGCTCGCTCACCTTTTCCAGGAAAAGGTGACTTGGTCATCTTCCCAAAAAGACAGGACTCACAGGTTGGAAGTGATTCACAATCACTAACTTCAAGAATTCCTTCTTGAGCCAACCTGTTTATCCTGTTCTTATTGATATGACCTAGCCTACAGTGCCAAAGGTAGACTTCTGACACATTATCTATTCTAGAGCGTTTATCGAATTTTTGAACCACATTAACAGGCTGTGATAGTAAGTAAATTCTATTATTTAATTGTCCAACAAATATTGTAACACCATTCAAAATGATATTGCAAATATTTTTTTTTATTAAAAAATCATAACCGTACATGGCCAAAAGGCCTACAGAAATAATATTTAATAAAAAACTTGGACAATAGTGACATTCACTCAGAATTATATTACGAGAATTGATTACAAGACTCATGATTCCTAAAGCTAGAATTGGAACTTTGCTTTCATCTCCAACATTCAGGAACCTCTCGCCTTCATCAAATCTCCTACTGACCTGCAGACCCTGCATCGAATTACAAATATGATAAGGGCTTCCGGTATCCAATACCCAGGCAGTAGTATCACAAATCGAAAAGTTGCAAGGAGTTATCATATAATTACCTTGCTTCTTCTTTGGCCTGTTCGGGTCCAGGGAGGCAATATATTGAGGACAGTTCTTCTTCCAATGCCCGTGCTTCTTGCAAAAGAAGCACTCCGCCTGGCTCTGATCGTGCTTGCGCTTCTTGGTCTGACCCCGTGCTACTGTCCCAGCATGAGATTGCACCTTCTTATTTTTCTTCTTCTTGTTCTTCTTCCCCTTCCCAAAGGGTTGACGACGAGAAGAAGACCCTCCCACTACATTCACCGACTCCTTATGGAGTTGGTGATCCTTCTCAAAGTTCTGCAGCAACTCCAACAATCCGTGGTAGTTTACTGCAGGCTTTGTCATTCGAAAATGAGTAAGGAATAGGAGGAAGGACTTGGGCAAGGAATTAAGGATCGCATCCTTACCGAGCTGCTCGTGTAGAGGAAAGCCCAATTTACTTAGGCGCTCAATCATCTCGATCATGTACAGTACATGATCAGTGACTGAGGCCCCATCCCTCATCCGAGCATTGAAAATGGCATAACTAGCTTTGTGCCTTTCAACATCGTCAGGCGTGCCAAAGGAGTCGTTCAACATTTGAAGCATCTCCTGTGGCTGGGCGTTCTCAAACCTTCGGCTAAACTCGTCATTCATTGCTGCCAGCATAATACATCGAACGGTGGTGCGGTCATTGAGCCACTTCAAGTAAGTATCTCGGATCGCCTTACTAGCGTTCGAAGCTGGCTCCTCAGGTGCTGGATCCGTTACTACATAAAGGATCCGCTCATGCTCAAGGACGATTTTCAATTTTCGATACCAGCTATCGAAATTAGGTCCCATGAGCTTGTCATTATCTAATAATGACCGGAGCGACAGGGTAGTGGCCATAGCTGCTTAAAGAAAAACGAGACCTCTATTAGTACATAAATTAATACTAAAGACTTGGATTTTAGTCTAAAATTTTTCCCAATATTTTTACGAACTGGTAGCCTCATCCTCCAATTCGAGAAATTACTTTAATTCCTTAATGGGTACTAGAATTCACACAGACTACACACGAGCCCAACTTTGGTTGGTCAACCCATGTGCATCTATGGGTAGGTTCTTAACCAGTTGTTTCTCTAAACAACTTCTAGTAATTGATTTTGCCCCAGAACCTAATCAGTAGGCTTTGGCCTCCACTGAAAAGATCTGGTTAGGTCCAACCATTAACATGACTTAATTTAGTGAATCGGATCAATAAATGATCAGGCCCGACTTTGGCCGGCCAACCTAACCACCATCAGAAAGACTCAATCAAATTATCATATTATGAATAATAATCCATTAGCCAATGAGCACCAGGCCTTTGGGCCTCCAATGATCATTGAACTAATGGACTCATTATCACTCACTTAATGGGAGGCTATGACTTAGTTATCATTATAACTTAATCATTTTAGGGACCTAATAATTTTGAGGATTTTATTAAAGAATAGTAGAGAAGAAATCATCCAGCCAATTTCAATCCTCCCACTGACTTCACCAAGTCAGATTAAGAAAGGATTTAATTAAAGCTGGCATTAGGAGCACCTAAATCAGTCACACTGATTTACCTAATGACATGGGTGAGCTCTAATCACCAAGTGATCTAATCAAAATCTAACTTACTAGATTGGCCAGGTAAGTGAGATCAGTGGTGGGGATTTGTCATTAACTCGTCAATGATCGAATCAATGCGAGTAGCTCCCGCTTAAGAACCACTGGTCAAAACTGCCAAACTTACCTTAGACACCAACCGGTTCATTAGTTTTAATTTTGATCAACTTAGTAAATAGGGCTCCACCGCATAGCCATGAATTAAGTCCATCTTGGTCTAGTTAAAGATATGGACCCATTCAACTACAACTATTGAAGTTGAGTCTAGAGTATCCTTGACCTAATCTAATTCAACTTTTGATTAGATTTGACCAATTACTCCATTTAGTCTATTTTTTAAACTAACCTTAGGTCTAACCCAATTATGGACCTAATTCATCTAACCCATTGACCCACAAGTTTATGCAATTGTCTTAGGTCTTAATTCACAATTCTAGACCTACTAGACAACACTTAATTCTTTTAATTAAGTACTTGGGCTGATGGGTCAGGGTTTGGCATTTCGAAAATAATTTTCAAATTTGAAAGATTTTATTTTCTGTTCACCAAATGTGTTAACTCATTTCACAAACGGGTCAGCACATTTCATAAACAGCAATTCTATTGCTCATTTCATAACAGAAAATAACTCAAAATAAATCATAAATTTTCTTTTAGATCTAATCTAACACATTCATGATAAATTTCTTAATTAAGTCCTTTCGCTGCTTCATCGGCATGGGATATAATTGCATCGCACCCCTACCGCCATAGGAGACCCCATCGAATGGGAAGAGAGGGCCTTTAAACCCTACTTTTTCCTATGACCGGACGGCCATGGCAACCAACCCAATTAGATTACTTGCTACTTGGATCAAGTATATCTAAATATACCAATTTCAAAATTTAAATTTTGAATTTTAAATTTCAAATTTCAAATTTAAATTTTAAATTTCAAATTTGAGATTTCAACCAAATTTCAAATTTCAATTTCCAATCTTTGAATTTTAAATTTTGAATTTTGAATTTCAAATTTCAAATTTCAAATTTGAGATTTCAACCAAATTTAAATTTCAAATTTTGAATTTTGAATTTAAATTTTAAATTTTAAATTTCAAATTTCAAATTTGAGATTTCAACCAAATTTCAAATTTCAAATTTTGAATTTCAAATTTGAAACTTCTAACAAATTTCAAATTTCAAATTTCAAATCTTTTTGAATTTTAAATTTTGAATTTCAAATTTAAACTTATAGATTACACCTTAATCTACGCATGCATATGTATATCATATTCTAGAACCATGCTCTGATACCATTTGAAGCGAAAATTTAGTGCAGGGGCAAAATGTAATTTTAAAACTTTTTCAAAATTACTATTTTACAGTGGAATTATTAATTAATCTCATTAATTAATACTAATTAACCCTACACTAGGATCTAAATATGATACAACAGCATGCATTTAAATTTGAAATTCAAATTTGAATCAGTAAACATTTTACAGTACTGTGTTCAGAACACATCACCTTTTGCGGGTAGTCGATCACCGCAATCTGATCACCGTCGGGGGGCTCTGATCATCACATCACAGCCACACAAATGTCTGGCCTCTGCGATCGTCCACACGAAGCTCCCGTCTGATCAGCTCCTCACGAATGCTAGTTCGTGATTTCACCCTTTTGATGGCAGATGTTGATCGAACTCCTTCGATCGATGTGTGCGACTTCTTGGATGCTCAGATCATCTGCACAGTTGCTTGAGAGGCTGATGGATCTCTCCCTGAAATTTGGTGGACTCACGACACTCGTGGCACACCAATCTCACTTCCCGAACCCTAGGTAGAAACCCTAGGGTACACACCAAAAACCCTGCGCCCAATTTTCTCTCTTTTCTTTCTTTTTCTCTCGAAGGTTTTGGACCTTCACCTTGCGCAGAAGCCTTCCTCACGCCCCAAAGTTTCTCTCCTAAAATTTCTACGCACGTCCCACCTTTCTCCTCTTTTTAAAACAACATCGAACGTGTCTTATCCGCGTGAGAGGATAAAGACAAGAGGTTACACATTTGAATTCAAATCAAATTTGAATTCAAACGAAAACCAACTTATCCCTATCCTTTTGGGCGTGAGAAGAGAAGGGGCGTGGCTCTTTGTGCGTGGAAAATATTTCACGAGAAACCTTTTCTCGTGTAAGTAATGTGGCGCACAAAATGGATAAGGATGAAAGGGCAAGTGATAAGTTATCCATTCAAATTCAAACATGCTTTGAATTTGAATGGCTAACTAATTATTTTATCCATCCATATGGCGCACAAATGAGGGCGTGGGGAAGGGTTTTGCTGAGAAAAATTTCACGAGAAGTTTCTTCTCGTGAATTCAAATGGGTGCAAGGAAGTTGGGTGTCGCAGGGAATTTAAAACAAGGTGGTTTGATTCAAATTGAGCCAACCTAGTTTAAAATAGGTCAAGCACAATTAGACCAGATTAAACCCAACATAATTAGGCTTAATTAGGCTCAATAAAATCCTAATCAAATCAGGAATTAACTAAACCTAACCCCTGATCAAATCAGGGACTAAACCACCTTAGCGATTAGGTCAACATTTAACCTAATCGGGTCAATCCAAACTGAATCCAATTCAATTGGACTTGATCCAAAAATAATTACTCAATCAAATTGAGTTAATTAGTGATTAAATCACTAATTAAACCTCTCATAAATATTGAGTCCAAATCCGATGGGCAATCAGGCATCAGAGACCATCGATATGAAACCCTGATCAAAGAGTTCAAATTTCAAATTCAAAATTTGAAATTCAAAATTTTGACCCCGGTACCCAAAATGTGTGGAACTCATGATAGAGAATCCTAATTCTCAATCATAGAGTTCCAGATAGATAAGACTCATAATCAGCCATCAGATCAGAAAGGAACCTCTAATGTGTGTGACCCCGCAGGTTCGAACCTAAACGGTAGCACAGGAACCAATTCCTGTACTAATCGAAGTGACCATCTAGCAATGGTACCCGACGATCGGATAGGTCGAATAATCACAATCGCAACATTCAGAACCTACGTGAATATGGTTACCGTATAATTCATCCCTTTTGACCCCTGTGTTTAGGACGACTCAGGGTTAAACTGTCAACCCTGATGATATCATCCGAATCGTGCTCAACTCAATTAGTCCTGTGACTCCTCACTAGGACTACCCTGGCCAAGGTTTTGCTAAATTGAAACACGACTGTACACAGCTCCTAAACTGGAGTGGTCAATCCCATCTTGACACACGCACCGACAAGTCAAGTACTTGACTACACCCAGCAACCTTCCGTCACTGAATTAGAAATTCAGGTAGTCCAGTGCCTAAGTGCAGTGAGTTGCTTGCAAGTCACCGTGGCGGTCTCAGGTCGGAGGGACATTTATACCCATATCCCATCGGAGCAAATCTTGACAGCAGAAATAGCTCCGGAGTTGGTCACGTTCAGTGCAGATGTACCATTACATCTCACCTGTATGCCATACCAGTGTCTCCACACTCTTTGGTTATGAGGACAACCAACCCATATGGCACACAACGACCTATGCTCGATAAACGTTGTCGTCCTTGGTAACAACGTATCATTTGGTCGCGAACATGTTTAAGGACTAAGCGACAAATCCTCCTTTGTCGAGTCTAAATAGTCCTAAGGACTTCACCACAACACAGGAGTTCATTAGAAGATGAAATATTTGTGATGAAAAAATATCAAAATAACTTTTATTTATTTATAATTCATGTACTAATACAAAAAGGAGCACAACCGTCAACAGGCTGACGATTGGCTTTGGGACACTATTCCCAACAATCTCCCACTTGGCCTAAAGCCTATCGGTGCAGTATCTAATACCCATCTTCGACTTGTAGTCGTTGAACTCCTTCACCGCAATGGCTTTAGTGAATGGGTCGGCCAGGTTCTCCTTCCCGTCGATCTTCTGAAGGTCGACGTCACCTCGATCCACGATCTCCCGGATGAGATGGTAGCGGCGCAGAATATGCTTCGTCCGCTGGTGTGCCTTTGGTTCCTTCGCCTGAGCAATGGCTCCAGAGCTGTCGCAGTAGAGCAGAACTGGACCAACAAGGGAGGGTGCTACTCCGAGCTCGATGATGAATTTCCTCAGCCACACCACTTCTTTGGCAGCATCTGATGCAGCAATATACTCCGCCTCGCATACTGAATCAGCCACAGTGTGCTGCTTGGAACTCTTCCAGCAGACAGCCCCACCATTAAGGGTAAAAATAAATCCTGACACACTCTTGCTATCATCGCGATCAGACTGGAAACTAGAGTCTGTAAACCCTATAAGTCTCAAGTCCGATTCACCATATATAAGCCACTGGTCCTTAGTATTTCTTAAATACTTCAGGATGGTTTTAACAACCTTCCAGTGATTCTCTCCTGGATCAGATTGGTATCTACTCACTACCCCTAGTGAGTATGCCACATCTGGTCGTGTACATGTCATGGCGTACATGATAGATCCCACTGCCGAAGCATATGGAATCCTACCCATACGCTCTCTCTCTTGAGGTGTTGTCGGACAATCCCTCTTCGAGAGAGAAATTCCATGGCCTATCGGTAGATAGCCTTTCTTGAAATTTTCATGCTGAACCTTTTCAGCATAGTATCAATGTACGTGGACTGGGATAAGCCAAGCAACTTTTTGGATCTATCCCTATAGATCCTCATCCCTAGGATGTAGGAAGCTTCTCCCAGATCCTTCATGGAGAACTGTGACGATAGCCAAATCTTTATTCCCTGTAATGCAGGGACATCATTCCCGATTAAGAGAATGTCATCCACATACAATACAAGAAATACTACTACTGGACCATTAGCCCACTTATAAATGCAGGGCTCTTCTCCGTTCTTAACGAAGCCATACGTTTTGATCGTCCTATCAAAACGTATGTTCCAACTCCGAGATGCCTGCTTAAGTCCATAAATGGACCTCTGTAGCTTGCACACCTTAGACTCATCTGTGGATGTGAACCCTTCAGGTTGTATCATATACACCTCTTCGTCCAGCTCTCCGTTTAGGAAAGCTGTCTTCACATCCATCTGCCAGATTTCATAGTCCAGATGGGCAGCTATCGCAAGCATAATCCGAATGGATTTGAGCATTGCCACAGGAGAAAATGTCTCGTCATAGTCTATACCATAACGTTGACGATATCCCTTGGCAACCAGACGGGCTTTATAGGTCTCCACCTTTCCGTCTGCGCCCCTCTTCCTTTTGAAGACCCACTTACACCCTATGGGTTTTACTCCTTCGGGTGGGTCAACCAATGTCCACACATCGTTGACCTTCATGGACTCCATTTCGGATTTCATGGCCTCTAGCCATTTCTCAGAGTCAGTCTCTGCATTGCATCCATGTAGGTGATCGGATCCTCATCGTTTTCATCAAGTTCGACAGGATCACCATCCCGGACCAAGAAACCATAGTATCTGTCCGGTTGATGTGGTACTCTACCAGACCGCCTTAAGGGTGCATAATCAATGGGCTCCGGATCTGATCTAATCAAATCCGGTTCAGGTTCAGTAACATGTGTCGGTTTTTTCACCTGTCGAACTTCGTCAAGTTCGACTTTAGAGGCAACAGTTCCTTCACTAAGGAACTCCTTTTCTAAAAAGATTGCCTTAAGGCTGACAAACACCTTTTGCTCATCAGCAAGGTAGAAATAATACCCTTTGGTCTCTTTTGGGTACCCTATAAAATTACACTTGTCAGACCTAGGTCCAAGCTTGTCTGTAATTAAACGTTTAACATAAGCCGGACACCCCCAAACCCTAAGGTGCGAGAGTACTGGCTTACGTCCTATCCATATCTCATATGGCTTTTGGCTACAGACTTACTCGGAACTCTATTTAGAAGGTAACAAGCCGATTCGAGCGCATATCCCCAGAGGGAGATCGGCAGACCAGCAAACCCCATCATGGATCGAACCATGTCTAACAGGGTCCGATTCCTCCTTTCAGACACACCATTATGCTGTGGTGTTCCAGGAGGAGTCCACTGAGAGAGAATCCCATTCTCCCCTAGATACGTCAGAAACTCATTGGAAAGGTATTCACCTCCTCGATCAGATCGAAGAGTTTTAATACACTTCCCAGTTTATTTTTCTACCTCATTTCGGAATAGTTTGAACATTTCAAATGATTCCGACTTATGCTTCATTAAATAGACATACCCATACCTAGATAGGTCGTCTGTGAAGGTTATGAAGTAGAAAAATCCACCTCTTGCACTTGAGCTCATGGGTCCACATACATCAGAATGTACCAGACCTAAGAGTTCACTGGCTCGCTCACCTTTTCCAGTAAAAGGTGACTTGGTCATCTTCCAAGAAGACAGGACTCACAGGTTGGAAGTGATTCACAATCACTAACTTCAAGAATTCCTTCTTGAGCCAACCTGTTTATCCTGTTCTTATTGATATGACCTAGCCTACAGTGCCAAAGGTAGACTTCTGACACATTATCTATTCTAGAGCGTTTACCGAATTTTTGAACCACATTAACAGGCTGTGATAGTAAGTAAATTCTATTATTTAATTATCCAACAAATATTGTAACACCATTCAAAATGATATTGCAAATATTTCTTTTATTAAAAAATCATAACCGTACATGGCCAAAAGGCCTACAGAAATAATATTTAATAAAAAACTTGGACAATAGTGACATTCACTCAGAATTACATTACGAGAATTGATTACAAGACTCATGATTCCTAAAGCTAGAACTGGAACTTTGCTTCCATCTCCAACATTCAGGAACCTCTCGCCTTCATCAAATCTCCTACTGACCTGCAGACCCTGCATCGAATTACAAATATGATAAGGGCTTCCGGTATCCAATACCCAGGCAGTAGTATCACAAATCGAAAAGTTGCAAGGAGTTATCATATAATTACCTTGCTTCTTCTTTGGCCTGTTCGGGTCCAGGGAGGCAATGTATTGAGGACAGTTCCTCTTCCAATGCCCGTGCTTCTTGCAAAAGAAGCACTCCGCCTGGCTCTGGTCGTGCTTGCGCTTCTTGGTCTGACCCCGTGCTACTGTCCCAGCATGAGATTGCACCTTCTTATTTTTCTTCTTCTTGTTCTTCTTCCCCTTCCCAAAGGGTTGACGACGAGAAGAAGACCCTCCCACTACATTCACCGACTCCTTATGGAGTTGGTGATCCTTCTCAAAGTTCTGCAGCAACCCCAACAATCCGTGGTAGTTTACTGCAGGCTTTGTCATTCGAAAATGAGTAAGGAATGGGAGGAAGGACTTGGGCAAGGAATTAAGGATCGCATCCTTACCGAGCTGCTCGTGCAGAGGAAAGCCCAATTTGCTTAGGCGCTCAATCATCTCGATCATGTACAGTACATGATCAGTGACTGAGGCCCCATCCCTCATCCGAGCATTGAAAATGGCACAACTAGTTTTGTGCCTTTCAACATCGTCAGGCGTGCCAAAGAGTCGTTCAACATTTGAAGCATCTCCTGTGGCTGGGCATTCTCAAACCTTCGGCTGAACTCGTCATTCATTGCTGCCAGCATAATACATCGAACGGTGGTGCGGTCATTGAGCCACTTCAAGTAAGTGTCTCGGATCGACTTACTAGCGTTCGGAGCTGGCTCCTCAGGTGCTGGATCCGTTACTACATAAAGGATCCGCTCATGCTCAGGACGATTTTCAATTTTCGATACAGCTATCGAAATTGAGTCCCATGAGCTTGTCATTATCTAATAATGACCGGAGCGACAGGGTAGTGGCCATAGCTGCTTAAAGAAAAATGAGACCTCTATTAGTACATAAATTAATACTAAAGACTTGGATTTTAGTCTAAAGTTTTTTCCAATATTTTACGAACTGTAGCCTCATCCTCCAATTCGAGGATTACTTTAATTCCTTAATGGGTACTAGAATCACACAGACTACACACGAGCCAACTTTGGTTGGTCAACCCATGTGCATCTATGGGTAGGTCTTAACCAGTTGTTTCTCTAAACAACTTCTAGTAATTGATTTTGCCCCAGAACCTAATCAGTAGGCTTTGGCCTCCACTGAAAAGATCTGGTTAGGTCCAACCATTAACATGACTTAATTTAGTGAATCAATAAATGATCAGGCCCGACTTTGGCCGGCCAACCTAACCACCATCAGAAAGACTCAATCAAATTATCATATTATGAATA